>NW_013541458.1:493997-555353 GCF_000499545.2 Eimeria tenella
CCCCGGGGGGCCCCTTGGGGGCCCCCCTGGGGGCCTGCATATGGGGCAGGAGAGGCCCCTCAATTCAGAGGGAGAAGTTGCTGCGGATGCGCTGGGCGCTGCGCCCATTGCAGCTGCTCTGCTGCTGCTGCTGCTGCTGCTGGTGGCTGCTGATAGGAGTGGCGGAGTTGCTGCTGGTGCGCTGCTGCTGCTGACCGAAGCCACGGGGCCCCCAAAGATGTCGCACTGGACTCTCCAGGAGCAGCAAACAATCTGCTGCAGTCTGAGGTCTGAAGTTTGCTGCTGCTGCTGCAGCAGGAACCCGTAGCCGAGCACGTGCTCCTTTGCTGCTGCTGCTGCTGCTGCTGCTGCTGCTTCTCCTGCTGCTGCGTCTAGCGCCGCCTCTGCCAGGGGCCTCCTAAAGAGAAAATAAGAAACTGAGGGAAAAAGCGAAGGCAAGTGGCCGCCTGCTGGCTGGGGGCCCTTGCTTCGAGGGTTTAGGGTTTAGGGTTTAGGGTTTGGGGTTAAGGCCTGGCGGCTGCAGCCGCAGGGCTGCGCCTCGAGCCACAAAAAGAGCTAAAAGGGACTAAAATGACAAACAAAAAGAGAGCAGCAGCAAATGAAAAGGCGAGGGCCCCTTTTGCTGCTGCTGCAGAAGCGGCTGTCGTCAGCAGGGGCCTTATGGGGCCCCCGCAGCAGCGCAGAGGGGCCTCTTGGCCAGCTAGCGAGCCCCAGCGTGTCCAGCTGCTGCAAATGCATTTATTCTTCATCAAATATAAAACAAAAAAGGACAAAAGGACCAGAAAAGGCAAGTGCTGCTGCTGCTGCTGCTGCTGCGGAGCCAGCCGAGACACACCCGGCGGCACGAGCCGCCAGCCGCACATGCACCGCCAGGCAAAGCCGGCCTAAATGCCCTTTTTCTTCGTTTCTTTTTATTTAAATTTCAATTATTTATTTTATTTTTCTACTTCCTTTGTTTTCAGCGGACAAAACGAGCGCGAAAGCGCGCCGGGGCGCCGCAGCAGCTCTGCTGCAGCCGCGAGCGGCTGACTGGTCCGCGCTGCGCGCGCCTGCAGCTGAGCTCGTTCGCCCGTTATTTTTCCATTTATTTCAAATTATTTTATTTATTTTAGTTTTAAAACATTTATTTGTTCTTTTTAAACCAAAATGAAGGGCTTTTTGCTCGCCCCGGCGGCGCCCGGCGCGTAGCTGTCCAGTGGACCCAGCCCGACCAGCCCACCCTCGCCGCCAGCCTGACCAGCAGCCAAAAGCCCAAGCAACTCCTCAAATAAATTAATTAATTAATTAATTAACTTCAAAATTAATTAAAAAACAAAAACAAAATAGGATTCAAACAAAAAAGTCCACTCTCGAAACACAGACAGCGCAGCGCCTCGCCGCAGCGCACAAGCTGTGCGGCAGGCCACTCTCGGGGAGACTCCGCAGCAGCAGCAGCAGCAGCTGCTGCTGCTGCTGCTGTTGCTGCTGCAGGGGTGGGCAGTCGCTGCGGCGCGCAGCGCAGGGGCAATGCCAAGCCTTCGGCCGGCGATCACAGCAGCAGCAGCAGCAGCAACAGCAGCAGCAGTGCAGTTCAAGCCCTAGCAGCCAGCTCATGCCGCTGCTGCAGCGGCATCCAAGGCTGCAGCTGCGAAAGGCGAAGTCACGTTGCTGCTGCTGCTGCTGCTGCTGCTGCTACTGCTGCTGCTGGAGCAGCAGCAGCAGCAGCAGCAGCGTATTTTGGAGAGCACTGAGTGAGACTAGCCTTGCGCATTGTGGCTAGCGGCTGCCTAGCTAGCAGCAGCTAGCTGTGCTGCTAGCACCAGCTAGCTGCAGCCACCATCAGCTAGCTGCAAAGAGCCAGCTAGCTGCAGGGGCCGCGGGGGCCCGGGGGCCCTAGGGGGCCCCAGGGGGCCCCAGGGGGCCCCAGGAAAAGCTGAGGGGCCCCCCATGAGACTTTTGTGGGGGCAGCTGAAGTGCTGCTGCGCTAGCTGCTTAGTGCATGCGCTGCTACTGCTTTCTGCGGCTAAAACTTGCTCTCCCCTGCTGCTGCTGCTGTTGCTGCTGTTGCTGCTGCTGCTGCTGGTGTTGCTGCTGCTGCTGCCTTCACTATTGTCTTTGCTTTTGAACTTTTGATTTTTGCATTTTAAAGAAGATTTTTACTAAAGACTTTGGGGCCCCTAGAAGCCCAGATGACTCCGGGGCCCTCAACCCTCTTTCGCCCAGCCAGCTCGCCCCTTTGGAGGCCCCTGAGAGCCCTCAAAAGGGCCCCCAAGGGGCCCCCCAAAGGCCTTAAAAGGCGCCCCCAAGGGGCCCCTTTTAAGACCCTTCTAGAGCAAGTTTTATGCCCTTTGATATCCTTCTAAGCGCCCCTTTAGGAGCGCTTTAGGGCCCCCTCAAGGCCCTACCCATTGGGGCCCTTTAAGGGCCCCCTTAGGGCCTCCTTAGGGGCCCGTTAGTGCTATCCTCTCAGGGCCCTCTTGGGGCCCTCTAGAGTCTCTCTTGGAGCCCTCTGGGGGCCCTTTAGGCGCCCTCTGGGGGCCCTCTGGGGGCCCCCTCGGCGGCCCCTTGGGGACTCCTGGGGGCCCTCTTAGGACCCTCTGGGGGCCCCCTTGGGGGCCTCCTAAACCGCCTGGAGTCCCTCTTAAGTGAGCTAACTGGCTGCAGTGAGTGTGGGCTAAAAGGAGTGAAAAGAAATATATTTATTTGCATACATCGTGAGTTTAATTCATTTTATTGATCTTCTGAAATTTGGTAGTTATTCAAGGCCTGAAGCCTCTAACTGTCTGCATGAAATGGTATAAATGTCTGTTTATTTGCGCAATTTTGCATGCCTTCACGTGCACTGTACATACACCTGGCCATCTACACAAATATATTTGATGCTGCACAAGACAGTAAATTAATGCAATTAACGGCTCGTTTAATTAAATTATTCATTTATTTATAGATATGTAAATTTGGAAGATCTGAAAATGCATACATATATCTAAATGGTGTAGATCTGCAGATGCATGCGCATGCAGTGCGGGCTTGCAAAAAACCGCGAGAGAGGAGGATCTGTTCGTTTGTATTTTCTATCTAAAAGACTTCTAAAACTCTTCAAATGATTAAATTTTAAATTTTAATTTATTTCAATTCCCTTTTGAATTTAAAAACTGGACTTTCCTCATTGCATGCATTCGTGGTGTCCATACACCAGGCGCGCGAAGCAAATGCCCCCCAGGGGCTCCGGCGTTGTCAGCTGGCCGTTGAGAAGTTTAAAATATCGAAAAAAGAATTAAATTAAATAAAAGAATTAAATTTAATATTTAAATCAAAATTTAAAACCCTTTTAATTCTTTTTCCCCAGCCGCCGATGCGAGCTGCATGCAGCGGCTGCGCTTTGGGCGTGGGGCGGCGGCTGCGGGCTGGCAGCAGCAGGATGGGGTGTATGTACACTGCAGCAGCAGCAGCAGCAGCAGCACTTGTTTGGATTTTCTTCAGTTTCGCAATTCATTTTGTCCATTCAAGGTGAGTGCCTTTCTCCTGCTGCCCCGCTGCTGCTGCTGCTACTGCGCAGCGCCTGCTGCTGCTGCTGCCAGCCCCCTCGCCTCTCCCCGCTTCTTCCAATTCTTTTTTCTTATTTGTTTATTTTATTTATTACATTTTTCCAATTTTTATTTTATTTGCTTCTCCGCAACTCTCCAGGGGCCCCAGCAGCAGCCGCTGCAGCCTGGGGGCTTATGGGGGGCCCCAGCTGCTGCCTTCTGTGTATGGCCAGCCCTCGCCCAGGCCCTGCTGCATACAGCAGCAGCAGCAGCTGCTGCTGCTGCTGTTCCTGCCTTATGCAGCGAAACCAGCAGCAGCAGCAGCAGCAGGGGCTGTCGCTGTGAAGGGCTGCAGGGTATAAATGCGCCGTAAAGGGGTGTGATTGCTGCATGCATTCAGCCATCTAATTTGCTGCTGAAGTGCTGCCGCGCTCTGAGCTTCGCCTGCTGCTGCTGCTGCTTGTGCTCTTGCTGCTGCTGCTGCTGCTGCTGCTGTTTGCGGCCTTTTCCCTCGTATTTGCGTTTTATTTTTTCGCATTTGAATGACTTTAATTATCCCAATCTGCTGCTCACTTTAAATGCCATTCAAATCCATTTATTTTTATTTTTATATCAAACTTTTCTCTTTATTCTTTTTGCCTTTTCTCCCGCGGCGCCGCCGCGGTGTACGTACACCTCAAGTTGCGCGCCCGTTTTCGCCGTTTTCGGCGGAATTTTGCGAATTAGAATTTCTGTTTTTGGAAGTAAAATAAATTTGGATTTTAATGTTTAAATTATTTTGTATTTCTCCTTTTCTGTCGCTTTTTGCTGCGGATTCGCCGTGCTGCTGCTGCTGCTTCTGCTGCTGCTGCTACTGGGGTTTTGGGGTGTGTTTTGCAGGTTGGTCGGATTTAACTGATTTTTTGCGGAACTTGGGTCAAATTTTGCGGAAAAGAATGGAATTTAAATAAAAAAACAGAAATAAATGTTTGTTTTTTTGTTTGCAGAGAAAATGGCGCGCGAACTGCGAGACATCCGGGAGTTTCTGCAGACGGCGCGGCGGAAGGACGCGCGCAAGGTGGTGATACACCGCAGCCTGCGCAGGCCCAAGGGGGCCCCCTTTGCTGCTGCTGCTGCAGCAGCAGTTATTACAAAGTTCAAGATAAGATGTTCGAAGCATCTTTACACTTTGGTGGTGGCCGACAAGGCCAAGGCCCAGAAGATCGAGGGCTCCCTCCCCCCCTCCCTCAAGCAGCAAATCATTCCCGCCAAAAAGTGAGCCCCGCGGCCTCCCAGCTGCATGCGCAGGCCCCGCTGCAGCAGCTGCTGCTGGCTGCTGCAGCAGCAGCTGCTGCTGCAGCGGCGGCGGCGGCGGAGCCGGGGGTGGCGAGCTGCGGCAGCAGCAGCTGCTGCTGCTGCAGCAGGTGGACTGTGGAAAGTTAAGTTCTTTGCTCTGCGGCTGTCGCCCTGAGGTGTACAGACACCGCGGGCTTGCGGGGTGTACGGGGAGCCACGCGGGAAGCAGGGGAGAGTAGACAGCAGCAGCAGCAGCAGCAGGGGTGAATACAGGGTATTTTATATCGCGTAGGATTAGGGAGCAGCAGCAGCAGCACAGATGGATGTAAGATATTTTATATCGAATAAGATTGGGGAGCAGCAGCAGCAGATCGACGGATAGAAAGTATTTTATATCGAATAAGATTAGGAAGCAGCAGCAGCAGCAGCAGCAGCAGCAGCAGCAAATTAAAATACAGAGCCAAAGAAATGCCCCTCTGGGCTGAGGCGGTGTATTTGCAGTCTGGGGCGTATGTACACCTGAGCGCCTGAAACGCAAAATATTCGAATTTAAATATCTTAAAAATAATTCATTTAAATAAATTTTATTTATTTATTTGTTTTGAAGACACACGTATCACAGATCTGCAGCAAAACAAAAACTTTTAAGGAGTAAATTTAAAAAAAGATTAAAATTTGAAAAATGTTGGAATTTAAATCGTTTTAAAATGAAAAGGATTTCAAAAATAAAATAAAACGGAAATGTCTCCTGAACTCGCTTAAATGATATTTCCAAAAACTGCGTTTGAAAAAATTGTTTTATTCATTTATTTGTTTTACAGTTGAACTATTTTGAACTTGTTTTTGCATTTGTGTTTGGGATTTTTGTTTTGTTTTACTTTTGCGTTTTTACTTTTTCATTTTTTATTTATATTTGTTTTAATTTCTTGTATTTGTTTTTAGTTTCCTATTTTTATTTATTATTTTAATTTATATTTGTTTTTAATTTTGTATTTATTCTTGTTTTTAATTTTATTTTGTTCTTGCATATATATTTGCTCTATTTATGTTGGTATTCAAATTGAGTTTGTTTCCGTCTTTTAATTCATGTTCGTTATTTTGTTTACGTTTTAATTAATTAATTTATTTATTTCAATTAATTTATTTAATTTTGCAATTCAAGCGCATGCGAGAGCCCGGCTGCATGCAGAACAAAATGCGAAATAAATGAAACAAAAATGCAAAATAAATTCAAATAAACGAAAATAAATAAAAATTAGATTAAAATTAAATTTAGATAAATAAAAATTAAATTTAAATAATAAACATTAAAATAAAAATAGATAAAAATACAGAAGTGTTTCAATTTCAATGTACAGAACCAAAGGAGTTCCAACGTGGCAAACCAAAACCCTAAATGGAAATTAAATCAAAAATTAGAATTAAAATTAATTTAAATTTAATTAATTTAATTTAATTAAATTAATTAAATTAAATTAAACTGAATTAAAAACAATCTTTTAACTGCAAGAAAGGGGAAACGACGCGGCAGCTGGGGTGTACAGACAGCGCGGGGTTTGCAGAATAGAACTTGAGATTGGGGAAAATAAAAAGAAATTCACATGATTAAAAATAAATATATATTGTTTTCATTAATCTGCGCCTCGGGCCTCTTGCTGCAGCAGCAGCAGCAGCAGCAACGCAAGCTGCTGCAGCAGCAGCACGGCAAGCCGCGGCAGCAGTAATGACGGCCGCCTCTGATTTGCTGCAGCTGCTGCAGCTTGCGTTCCTGCTACTGCTGCAGCCTTCGCGGCTGCTGCTGCAGCTCGTGTGGCTGCTGCTGCCGCAGCTCGAGCTGGTGCTGCTGCTGCTGCTGCTGCTGCGGCTGTCCTGGGGACGGCTCTGGCTGTGTCTGCAGCTACTGGGAGCGTTTCCGCCACCCTTTGCCCTTCCTGTGTCTGCTGCTGCTGCGCGGCTGCTGCTGCGCTGCTGCTGCGCCCCTGCTGCTGCTGCTGCTGTGCTGCTGCTGCTGCTGCAGCAGCTGCTGCCGCCACAGGGCCCGCCGCTCCGCCTCTGTCTGGGGGGCCCTCAGCCGGCAAATGGCCAAGTCATTAAATGCTGCAGGATGAGCAGCAAAAGGGGCCTCTAGCTGCTGCTCCCACACAAACGGCAGCAGCAGCAGCAGCAGCAGGGCCCCCCGCGAAGGCTCCACCCACTCACATGCACACGCCCCTGCAGCAGCAGCAGCAGCAGCAGCAGCAGCAGCAGCAGCAGCAGAACCTGCTGCGCAGCAGCAGCGGCTGCTGCTGAGGGCCCCTTCGCCCACTGCTGCTGACAGTGTCCCTGCCCCACAGGCTGCTGCTTCTAAGCCGCCTCCCGCTTCTGCTGCTGCTGCTGCTGCTGCAGCTTGCGCGTTTGCTGCTGCTTCCCCTGCTGCTGCTTCCTTGTTCTTTCTAACAAATCGAAAATCCCCAAAAAGACTTCGCCGCATTTCATAAAGAGACAAACTGTTCCCCAGCAGCACAAAACCACGGGGGCCCCCAGACCCAACAGGGGGGCCCCCAGACCCAACAGGGGGGCCCCCAGACCCAACAGGGGGGCCCCCAGACCCAGGGGGGCCCCCACAATTAGGGGGGCCCCCAGACTCAGGGGGGCCCCCAGACTTGGGGGAGTCCCCAGGTTCAAGCCTACTATTGTTAGAAGGGGAACAGTGTGAAGCTGCGCAGCACAGGTCTGTGCTGCTGCTGCTGCAGCTGCTGCTGCTGCTGCAGCTGTTGCTGCTGCTGCCGAGTGGCTTTTGGGGCCTTCGTGCTGCAGCAAAACAGCGGCAGCAAAAAGGACTTAGCCGCAGCTCCGTGTTGAGAAGATCCCCATAGAGGTCTGCGTCGCAGTGCGGCAGCAAATAGACCACCAGGAGCCCCCGCTGCTGCTGCTGCTGCTGCTGCTGCTGCTGCTGCTGGTGCTCTGCTGCTGGCTGTGGGTGCGGCGCGTCTGCTGCAGCAGCAAACAGCTGCTGCACCGCCAGCTTGTCTGCTGCTGTCATCACAGGGTCCTCCACAAAAGTCCGGGCCCCAGGCACCTGCAGCAGCTGCTGCAGCAGCAAAGCCAGCGCCAGCTGCAGCCTGCTGCTGCGCACGTCGCTGCTGCTGCTGGGGCTCCCCAGCCCCAGACAAACCAATCCATACTCCACGCCACTCCACTTAAAGTCGAACGCCCAGGGGGGCCCCCAGGGGGCTTGGGGGCCCCCGTAGGGGCCCCCAGGGGGGCCCCGGGGGGGGCCCCCGGGGGGGCCCCCAGGGGGGCCCTCAGGGGGGCCTTCAGGGGGGGCCCCAGGCCTGGGGCCTTCTGGGGGGCCCCTGGGGGGGCCCTCAGGGACACCTTCCTCGGGGGCCCCCTGGGGCACCCCAGGGGGGTCCTCTAGGGGGGCCCCCTGGGGGGGCCCCCCGTGGGGGGGCCCCTGAGGGGCCCGCCAAGGGGCCTCCTGAGGGTACATGGTGTGCAGCTCGAGCAGCACAGCCTGTTTGAGTTTGGTCTTGGTCTCTTGCCAAAAGTCTGAGGCCTCTAGCTGAGGCTTTAAGCTGCGCACAGCAGCAGCAAGTGCTGCTGCTTCTGCTGCTGCTGCTGCCTCGGGGGCCCCCGCAGCAGCGCAGCAGGGGGCCCCCAGGGCGGTCACGGGGGCCCCTGGGCCCTCATAGCGGGCGAAAGCAGCAGCAAATTCGGGTCCGGGGGGCCCCCCAGGGTACAGTTTGCTGCCACTTGGGGGCCCCCCGGGGGCCCCCTTACCTTCTCTGGGTCTGCCCCGACGAGAGACCACTTGCCACTCGCCCTCTTCAGCCGGCATAGCCAACCCTAAACCCTAAACCCTAAACCCTAAACCCTAAACCGCGGCGAAGGCGCTGCAGCCCGGCTATGCATGCATTATTAGCGGCTAGGCATGCATTCTTAGCAAATAAATATCAAATAAAATGTTTTATTTTATAAAATGAGATCAAAATATAAATAAAAAGATCGAAATATAAATTTAAATGCGAAGATTCCCTCAAATGTACTTCGGGGGCCCCCGGGAGTCGGAGGCAGCGCTGCGCGCTGGACTCCACCCCACCATATTTAAATCTTTCTCTTTTTTTCCATTTTAATTCCTTTTTTAAATTAAATAATTCAAATTAAAACAAATAAAGAAATTCAGAACTCCAGAAAGCTAAAGAGGGGCCCCAGTCTGCGCCGGTGGGCCCCACGGGGCCCCCTGGCCTCGCGGGGGGCCCCCAGGGCTGGAGGCAGCAGTGGTTGTGTTTGCACAAGCCTTTTATTGAATTGAAGGCTCCTTAGTGGTTTAAATTTAATTTATTTTTATTTTTAAATATAATTGTTTTTTATTTTTCTCATTTTGCTTCTTTATTGCAGCAGACAGAGTCGATTCGTCTGCACTGCTGCTGAGGCGCTGCAGATCTGGGAAGCCGCAGGAGCTGCTGCTGCTGTCGGCTGCCCCATCTCTCGCATCTGCTGCTGCTGCTGCTGCTGCTGCTTCTGCTGCCAGCAGTTTAGACTTTGCTTTTAGCAATCAGGAAAGCCGCGCTCACACAGGCCAGCCGGCACCCGGCAGCAGCTGCTGCAGCGGCAGCAGCAGCAGCGGCAGCTGTTGCGGCAGCAGTAGCAACTGCAGCAGCAGCAGAAACTACGACAGCAGCAGAAACTGCAGCAGCAATACACACTGCAGCAGCAGCAGAAACAGCAGCAGCAGCAGCAGCTCATATTCCCGGTTCCCCCCGTTGGTTTGAACCTTGAGAAGCGGGAGCCGCGGCGTTGACTAGTTCTTGCTGCGCTGCTGCTGTTGCTGCAGCAGCAGCAGCAACAGCAGGAGCAGCTGCTGCTACTGCTGGAGAAGCAGCAGCAGCAGCTGCAGCAGCAGCAGTAAATGCACGATAAAGACGTGCACGGGAGGCCCAGCCCATCCCTGCTGCCTCGCCTAGCCCCTCAAGCAGCACATCTAGCTGCTGCTGCTGCTGCTGCTGCTGCGCGATGGCCCTGCGGCTAATGGAGCAGCTGCTGCAGCTGCTCCATTTGCTGCTGCTGGCGCTGCTGCTGCTCTCCGCCCCACACCTTCAGTTTGTCAGCAGCACAGCAGCAGCTGCAGGCCCCGAGCAAAAGCCCACAAGCTTTTCTCTGGGGGGCCCCTGGGGGGCCCCCAGAGGGGCCCCCTCAAAGGCCCCCTGGGGAGCCCCCATGAGGGCCCCCAGAGGGGCCCCCCACGGGGTCACAAGGTGGGTACTCACGGGGGCCCCCAGGGGGGCCCCCTTAGGGGCCACTGGGGGGCAGCAGGACCCTCTTTTTGGGTCCAGTGCTGCATGCAAAGCAGCAGCAGGGGGCCCCCTGTCTTTTCTGTGGGCCCGGGGGGGCCCCCCGGGGCCCCTGGGGCCCCAGCTGGCGGCAGCAGCAGCAGCACCCAGGGCAAAACAGTGGCAGCCACTGCGGCCAGCCGCCGCTGCTGCTGCTGCTGCTGGTGGTGAAGGTGCTGCTGCTGCTGCTGCTCCCGCGCCGGTCTTCGAGCCGTCGAGCTCCGAGAGAGCCAGCGTCTCAGAAGGGCAGCCACCTGCTGCTGCTGCTGCTGCTGCTGCTGCTGCAGACTGGCAGCAGCAGCGGAGCGAGAAGGCAGCAGCACTGCAGTACCGGCAGCAGCAACTCGAGGAGCTGCTGGGCCTTTCCGATGAAGTCGAGAGGACCCCCTCAGGTGACCAGCCCCACCGCCCCTCTCATGCATGCATGCATGCATGCATGCACGCAAATGCATGGGTGCATGCATGCATGCATTAGTGCATGCATGCATGCATGCACCGGCATGCATGCGTGCAGTCGGTCCCGCATGCATGCACTCCCGCATGCATGCATGCATGCACTCCCGCATGCATGCACTCCCGCATGCATGCACTCCTGCATGCATGCACTCCTGCATGCATGCATGCATGCATGCGTGGGCGTGGGGCTTTGCAGGGATGAGCGACGAGGAGTTTCTGGAGGTGTTGGGGCTTCCTGCAGGTGTGGGGCCCCGGGAGGTGGCGGGGGCCCTTCATAAGTGGCGGCAGCAGCAGCAGCAGCAGCAGCCCGTGTCTGCTGCAGCGCAGCAGCTGCACAGCAAGTGGCTGGAGCTGATGGAAAGGGCTTTGCTGCAGCAGCTGCAGCAACGGGAAAGCAGCCAGCAGCGCAGCAGCAGCTGGACGCGCGGGCTGCAGCAGCTCTTCTTCGGAGGCGCTGCGCTCTCCGCAGCAGCAGCAGCAGCAGACGACGACCTGTGAGCTGCTGCAGTCTCACAGTACAGCTCCTCGCATGCAAATGCATGCATGCATGCAAATGCATGCATGCATGCAAATTCATGCATGCAAAGCATGCAAGTGCATCCATGCAAATGCATGCATGCAAATGCATGCATGCAAAGCATGCAAATGCATGCAAAGCATGCAAATGCATGCATGCAAATGCATGCATGCATGCCTGCGTTGTGCTGCTGCTGCTGCAGTGCGCATGCGCCCAGCGAGCTGGACCCGGCCTACGCAGAAGGCCTCGGACTTCCGAAGGCTTTTGGGGCTTTGGCTGCTCAAGTCCGCGAGGAGCAGCAGCAGGCCCAGAGGGCCCCCAGCTTCCTGCAAAAGTGAGCAGCAGCAGCAGCAGCAGCAGCAGCAGCAGCAGCACGGCAGCAGCAGCGGCAGCTACGTTTATCTGCGTGGGGGGCTTTGCTTTTGGGTTTAAGGCCGCAGCTGCTTCTCCTCTTTTGCAGCTCCGCAGCTCTTCCGTCTTTGCATGCATTCTCTGCATGCATGCATGCATGCACAAATGCATGCACAAATGCATGCACAAATGCATGCGTGCATGCATGCATTTATGTGTGTGCCGTTCCCCTGCCGTAGCAGTGGACCCCCGGGAACAAGGGAGCCCCCGGGGGCCCCTGGGGGCCCCTGGGGCCCCCCGGGGGCCCCCCTGTCCCTTCTGGAGCAGTTAAGAGGGGCTAGGGGCCCCCCTGGGTCTCTGTTCTCCCGCCTTTTGTGCTGCCTTTGTCCCGCGATTCTCCCGCGCAAAGCTGCTGCTGCTGCTGCTGCTGCTGCTGCTGCTGCTGCGCTGCAGGCTGGGGTCCTCGGCGAAACACTTTCTCCCGCTGCTGGCAGCAGCAGCAGCAGCACCTCGAGCAGCACCCACAGCCCTCCTGGCTGCGGGGGCCCTCGCGGCCCGCCTCATCCGCGGCCAGCCGCCGCGGCCGCAGACCCAGGGCCCCCCCGTAAGCCCCTGCTGCTGCTGCTGCTGCTGCTGTTGCTGCTGCTGCTGCTGTAGGCGCTCTTGTCGTCTTTGCTGCTGCTGCCGTTCCGCTTCTGGCGCTTTGTTCTTGCTCTCTGCTGCTGATGCTGCTGCGGGCGCTCTTTTCATGCTTTGCTGCTGCTGCGCGGGCCCTTGCTGCTGCTGCTGCTGCTGCTGCTGCTCGTGCCCCTACAGAAGCTCCTGTGTCTCTGCAGCACAGCCAAAACTAAGAGGCTCTGCCCCGTGTCAGTTGCTGCTGCTCTGAGTCTCCGCAGACCTCCCCAGGGGCCCCAGAAACCTCAGAGGCCCTGGGGGCCCCAGGGGCCCCAGGGGCCCCAGGGGCTCTGGGGGCCCCCGGGGCCCCAGGGGCCCTGGGGGCCCCGGGGGCCCCGGGGCAGCAGCCGCTGCGCGCGCTGTGTCAGATTGCGGGGGTTTTGGGGCTGCATGCGCTGGTGGGGGGGGCGTCGGCCTATTTGTGCTGGAAGCTGGTGGGTCCTCTCTGCTGCTGCTGCTGCTGCTGCTGCACTGAGGGCAGGTAGCTAGCGTCTGTGCTGCTGGCGCTGCAGGGGCAGCTTAGGACGCGGGAGGGCTGTCTGTGTTTGGGAGTTAGGCTAGGGTTTAGCGCTTAGGGTTTAGGGTTTAGGGTTTAGGGTTTAGCTTGGGGAGAGCCGCCCAGCTCCTGGCCAGCGTGTGATGCGGCGAAGTGTCTTACGGACGTGTACGCTGCTGCTGCTTTGCTGCTGCTGGTGCTCTGCCGTGCTGCTACCGCCTTGCTGCTGCTGCTGCTGCTGCTGCTGCTGCTGCAGGCTGGTCTGGGCGCGTGGGTCTCTCTGCGGGGCCTAGCTGCGGGCTCCGTCATAGCGCAGTGGTGGCTGGCGTCTGCGCTGCACCGCCTGCAGCCGTCTGCTGCTGCTGCAGCGCAGCAGCAGCAGCAGCAGCAGCAGAGGCTGCTGCCGGGGCTGGAAGCTGCTGCTGCGGAAAGCCCCGAAGACATGGAAGCTCTGGAGGCGCGAGAAGGAAAAGAGTGGCTTTTTGATGACCCAGAATTTCCGCTGAGGTTCAGAGACGAAGACAACTGAACGAACTTCCAAATTTGCTGCATGCATGCATGCATGCATGCATGCATGCATGCATGCACTCGATGCATGCGTTCACGCGCTGGGCGCAGGCGTGCGTGCGCGGGCCGCATGCATGCGCTGGCTCCGTGCATGCACTGGCCGCATGCATGCAGGCCTGCACTGGCTGCATGCATGCGCGCACGCTGTGGCTGCATGCATGCATGCACTGGCTGCATGCATGCATGCACTGGTTGCATACATGCAGTGGCTGCATGCATGCATGCATGCATGCATGCACGACTAGGCCGTGCATGCCTCATTTTGGCGTTTTCTTGAAAAGCCTCTTTTGCATGCAAAGTGCAGCAGAGCGCATGCAGCTCATTGGCAAGTCCGCTATTTATTTAATTTCGACTTTTTGCATTTTTGCATTAATTAAAAATGCATTATATGCGTCATTTAAGTCACATTATTAGCAGTAATTAAACTTCATTATTTGCATTAATTAGATTACATTTTTGCATTAATTAAACTACAATGTTTGCATTAATTAGACTTTATTATTTGCAATAATTACATTTTTGATTAATTGAATACATCTTTGAATTAGTTAAGCTACATTTTTGAATTAATTAAATCACATTTCTAAGCGAATTACATTTTTAATTAATTAATTACATCTTCGAATTAATTAAATACATTTTTAATTAATTAATCACATTTTTGAATTAAATAAATACATTTTTAATTAATCATATTTTTGAATTAATTAAATACGTTTTTAATTAATTATATTTTTGAATTAATTAAATACGTTTTTAACTAATTAATTGTATTTTTGAATTGATTAAATACCTTTTTAATTAATTAATTACATTTTTGGAATAATTAAACTACATTTTAAATTAAAAGTCCGAAATATTCGAAATATGACTGAGACAAATGTTGCAGGCTGCTGCGCCCACAGCCTCAAAGATTCCGTGCAGCACAAAATCACACATAAAGTTTGATGCTGCGCTGCAGCGCAGCAGCACAGCTCGTGCTGCAGCAGCTGCTGCTGCGCTGCAGCAACTGCAGCAGCTGCAGCAGATGGGCCTGCGCTGCTGCGCTGCAGCGCAGCGGCGCTGCTGCGCAGCAGCAGCAGACTGGCTCGCGCTGCTGTGCTGCGGCGCAGCAGCACACCAGCTCGTGCTGCTGCGCTGCTGCGCTGCAGCACAGCAGCTGCTGCGCTGCTGCGCTGCAGCGCAGCAGCAGACTTCTAGCAGCAATATCTCTTTGCCCCTCCGACTCAGTGGGGCTTTCGCTGCTGCTCGCTTTGCGGACACTCCAGCAGCAAACGCGGGCACGGGGTGTATATGCACCTTTCAGGTGTATAGGCACCTCTCAGGTGTACGTACACCTCTCAGGTGTATGGGCACCTCTCAGGTGTATAGGCAGCTCCTCAAGTGTACGGGCGCCTCAAGTGTACCGGCACCTCAGGTGTATGTGCAGCTCCTCAGGTGTACAGACACCTCCTCAGGTGTATAGGCACCTCCGCAGGTGTATAGGCACCTCCGCAGGTGTATAGGCACCTCCTCAGGTGTACAGGCACCTCTCAGGTGTATAGGCATCGCTCAGGTGTATAGGCATCTCTCAGGTGTATATACGCATCTATCAGGTGTATAGGCACCTCCTCAGGTGTACAGGCACCTGTTGAGGTGTACAGGTACCTCCTCAGGTGTATAGGCACCTTCTCGGGTGTACAGGCACCTTCTCGGGTGTATGGGCACCTGCTCAGGTGTACCGGCACCTCAGGTGTATAGGGACCTCAGGTGTATGGGGACCTTTTCAGGTGTACAGGCACCTCCTCATGGGTATTGAGAGCTGAGGTGAGCGTACACCTGGGCACAGCAGCAGCAGCAGCAGCAGCAGCTCTGCTGCTGGAAAAGCCGCGGTCGCCCGAAAGTATTTGTGGCTGCATGCATGCAGCAGCAAGTTGGGGCTCCTCCTGTTGCTGCGCAGCTTTTGCTGCTGCTGCATGCATTCAAATAGCTGCATGCGTCTCCCTCTCCTCCTCCAGCAGCAGCAGCAGCAGCAGCAGCAGCAGCAGCACGCCTTGCCGCCTCAGCAGCCTCCTCCTGCTCCTCCACATTGTCCTTCTCCGCAGCAGCAGCAGCAGCAGTGCCTCTGCAGCAGCAGCAGCAGCTGTTTATCCCGACCTTTTGCGCTTGCGTGGCGGCGGCCGCTGCTCCTCCGAGCTGCGTGCTGCAGCAGCTTTTCGTGCTGCTGCAGTAGCAGCAGCAAGGGCCCTCTCGAGGGCCCCCAGGGGCCCCTTTAGCTGCTCAAGTTTGGGGCCCTTTGTTCTAAGAAAAGCAACTTGAGAAAGAAACTGCTGCGCAGCCCTGAGTTCGGGGTCCCCCAGGGGGCCCCCCGCTGCAGCGGCGAGCTCGTGCTGCTGCAGCGCAGCAGCAACGTGGCGGCGCTGCTGCGCCAAGGCCGTGGCGCACTCGTGCTGCAGCAGCTCGAGGCGAGCAGCAAACTGGGAAACGAGAGCAGCAGCAAGAGAAGACACTTCTGCTGCTTCCGGGGGAGTCATCTGCAGCGTGAGCTTCTCCACAAGTTCTGTCCAAGTTTGCTGCACCTCCTGGAGGCCCCAGGATTCCTCCAGCAGCAAAAAGTGGTTTTCTGCTGCGTCTGCTGCTGCAGCAGACACCAGTTTGCTGCTGTACAGACACGAAAGGGCTTCTCTGTACCTCCGGGATATTGTGCTGCAGTGCTCTTTGTAAGCAGCAGCAACAGCAGCAAAGTGTTCCGGCACCTCGCTGCGCAGGCTGTCGGCCTCCGCGAGCAGCTGCTGCAGCAGCAGCTGCTGCTGCTGCTGCTGCAGCTGCTGCTGCTGTTCTTCCTCCGCAGCAGCAGCGGCGGCGCCGCGCGCACGGGGGGGGCCCCCCGGGGGGGCCCCCACGCGCCGCATCGCGAAGTTCGCCACAAGGGCCCCCACTGCAGCAGCAGTCAGCAGCAGGGGCCCCACAGGCAGCCGCCGCCGCTGCTGCCGCCGCGAGGGGCCCCGGGGGGCCCCCAGGAGGGCCTCCACGGGGGCCCCCAGGCCCGCGGGACTCTGCAGCCCGTCCACCACCAGGTCCAGCTGCTCCAGCTGCAGCTGCTGCTGCTCCTCCTGCTGCTGCTGCTCTGCAGCAAGCCGCAGCGTCGGGCGCAGCCGCCGGCTGGGGCCGAGGGCCCCCCCGCTGCAGCGCAGCAGCAGCAGCGGCGAACACACCCACAACAACAACCCCACCGCCCAGGGCCCTACAAGTCTAAATCTTGCCATTTTTGCTTAAATAAACCTTTTTGTTAAGCCAGTTGGGGCCCCACACTTGCTGCGGGCCCGCGGGCTCCGGCCGCCGCGGACTGCTGCTGCTGCTGCTGCCCAAGCGCGGCTGCCGCCGCTGCACCGGATTTCGGAGCCCCCAACGCCCAAATAAATGCAAAACCTTTTTTAAAATTATAAATTTGACAAAATAAATCGCAAATGAGGCAGCTGGGGCTTCTGGAGCGGTGCTGGGGGCTGCGCTGGGCGCGCGAGGAGCAGCAACACACTGCAGGTCCTGCAGCGCTGCTGCTCCTGCTGCTGCTCCTGCGGGCCGCACGAACTCGCCGCGGCTGCCGTGTCCTCGCCAGAGCTTCCAAATTCATTTAATCCCTCTTTCGCAAAAAGTAAAAAACAAATTCATGCTGCTGTTGCCTCCAGCTGCTGCAGCAGCAGAAGACGCATGCGCGCTGCAGTCGCTCCCTGGCACTGCATCGAAATCGCTTGCGCCCAGTTGTCCAGCTGTCTCGACACCCCGATGCACTCGCCCGAATAATGTTTGCAAACTTCAAAATCATTATTTCAAATTGTTTTATTTGTTTTAAATTCAGTAACAGCGCGTTTCAGCCGCAGCAGGAAGCCGGTGCCGCCGCTGCAGCTCTGCGGCCTCCGCCCTGGCGACCGTGAGCGCCCCCGCGCGCCTGCGCCTCCTAGAGAAACAACATGCGCAAAAAACTGCAAAATTATTTAATTAAATAAAATAAATAATAAATTAAATTAAATTCAAGTGCTATTCCCCGCACAGACTCGCGGCTTCGCGGAAACCCGCGGCTCCCTGACCCACCCCGGGCGGTCGCACCCGCCTCCCCATTAATCCCTCAATTTTCAATTTCCGGCCCCCAAAAAACAATTTAATTTAATTTAATTTCAAAGCTTTTCATTTATTTTGCATTAATAATTCAAGAAAAACTCTCAAAACGCCCGTTTCGCGGGCCAAGTGGCGGTGGCAGCAGCTGCAGCACTGGCGCCGCGGTGTCTGGCGAAGGCTCGCGGGGCCCCCCATGAAATTCGAAGCAGCATTTCAATTTGCTGCAGCTTAGGGGCCCTCAAAGCTTCATAAACCCAGACAGGGGCCCCCTAAACCCTCTGGGGGGGCCCCTCTGCTGCAGCGCCAGCGCTGTGGGCTCCCAAAGTGTCTGCTGCTTCCACTGCAGCAAATGGCTGCGCGAGCTGCTGCTGCAACAAAAGTGCCTAGGGCCCCCCTAGCCCCAAGGACCCCCGAAAGGGCCCTGAGGGGCCCCCAAGGGGCCCCGGAGGGTCCCAGGGGGCCCCAGGGGGTTCCCGGGGTTGGGGTTTCGTAACCCATGGGGCCCCTGAAGTCTCGTTTAAAAGAATAAAAAGGGCCCCTAAGACCTCATTTTAGAAGTAAAGAAAGAAGCAGCAATGCTGCAGCAATTTAAAAGTTTAAAGCAGCAAAAACAGCAGCTGCTGCAGTCCCCAAATATACTAGTCTTGCTGCTGCAGCACTTGCGCTGCTAGACCCTACAGGGAGCCCCTGTGGGGCCCTACAGACCACTGGTGCATGCGCAGCAAGCGCAGGGGCCCCACAGCGGGGGGGGCCCCTATTGGGGGCCCCCCTTGGGGGCCCCAATTGGCAGCTTTTGAAGAAACTTTAAAGGCTTTGCTGCACCCAGAGGCCCCACAGCAGCAAAAGAGTCACTTAGAGATACTTGGAAGCAAATTAACTTCCTTTTTGCCCTGTTTTTCGTGCTGCTGGGGCCCCACAGCTGCCGCTGCTGGGGCCCCACAGCTGCTGCTCCTGCTGCTGCTTCTGGGGCCCCACAGCTGCTGCTGGGGCCCCACAGCTGCTGCTTCTGGGGACCCATAGCTGCTGCTGAGGGGGCCCCTGGGGGGCCCCCTGGGGACCCCCACGGGGGGCCCCTGGGGACCCCCACGGGGGGCCTCTGGGGCCCCCCAGTGGGGACTCATGGGGCTTTTGCAGCTTCGTTTGCAGCTTCAAATGCATTTAAAATTAAATATTTGCAAATCCAGTTTAATTAACACAAATAAACTTGACTGTTAACCAGCAGCACACAGAAAAGCCTAAAGTTGCTGTGGGGGCCCACAGCAGCAGAAGCACATTTGCTGCTTCTTAATTTCAAAATTAATTAAAAGAGTTTTTAAAATTCGCCTTTTATGATGAAGAAGTTCTGCAGCAGGAAACAGAAGTTTTAGAATTATAATTTTCAGCGTTTTTTGTTTTCTTTTTCTTTAGTTTCCTCCCTTGCTGCTCTGCCCCAAGCAGCATGCATGCAGCTACTCCGCAGGACTGCAGTAGTGCTGCAGCAGCGCTGCTGCTGCGCTGCAGCAACACTGCAGCAGCAGTGTAGCAGCAGTGCAGCAGCAGTGCCGCAGCAGTTCAGCAGCGGTGCAGCAGCGGCTGTAGCAGCAGAGGAGCACTGTAGCAGCGGCTGTAGGAGCACTGCAGCACTGCAGCAGCACTGCAGCAGCACTGCAGCAGCACTGCAGCAACACTGCAGCAGCCGCTGCAGTAGCACTGCAGTGCTGCTGCAGCAGCACTGCAGCAGCACTGCAGCAGCGCTGCAGCAGCACTGCAGATGTTTAGAGACAAGACAACGGCAAAGAAATATTGTTGTTTTAACTCCTTTGCCCTTGAAGCCGCCGCGGCCCCAAGATAGCGTGAGGGAAGTGGAAGCGCTTTCTGCATGCAGTGAAGATCCATTCAACTTGAAAACTGACATCTTTAAATCTGCACTTATAGCTCCAAAATAGAAAAGTTTTGCCTTTTTATGAACTTAATTAAGGCCTGCAGAGAGGCAAAGTGAGAAATGTTCAAAAAGAGGAAATCTTGAATTGAATGCGTGCTGAAGACGCCACTGAATTCAAGTCAGTGGCTTTTGAATTGAGCCTTCCCGTGCAGCAAATTGGAGGAAACCTGAATTGTTGAATAAAATTCAAAACAATAAAACATTCAGTGTCATTCAATGTCTGCTGAAGCGGCTTTTCTTTAAAGCTTTCCCGAAGTTTCCCTCCACAGGCTGCTGCTGCTTGCGGCGGCGCGCAGCCGCAGATCTCGCAGAGTTCTGCCCGTAAAGCTGGCTCTATGACATTGCAAAAAGCTCTTTTCAGAATGTAAAAGCCTAATTTGAATGATTTCACTGGAGCGATTCAACCTGCAAGCCAGCAGAAGGCTGCATCTCGGTGGAGCCTCGAGAACTTGAAAGCTGAACAGCACAAGGACACCCACGCGGCGGGGCTTCCCCCTCACCTGGTAATTTGCATTTACAAATTAAATGCAAAGAAAGTGCTTAAATAAACATTTGGCTTGACATGCAAAGGAACACCACCACCTCACACACAGTTGTGGGGCCCTGGGGCCCCCGGTCGGGCTGCTGCGTACATTGACTGCTTTGAGGCGAAGAGGCGTGCCTTACACCCTTCGAAGGCGGCGTCTTTGTCGATTTAAACCTGTTTTATTTCGGAATTTGTGTTTAGTTCTTTACAGGATGTCTCAGGAGGCGGAGGTGGGGCCCCCGGGCGAGCCGGGGAAGCCCGCGGAAGAAACCGACAGCTTGCTGGACTGCGTGAACCGGATCACTTCCATGTGTCCAAACTGCGAAGAAAATGGGGAAACACGTATTTTATTGCACCGGGTTCCTCATTTCAAGGATTTGTTGATATCCTCGTTCAGCTGTCCGCACTGCAACTACGCGAACAGAGAGGTAAGGAAAGCTGCACAAGGAGCTGCGTCAGTGCGAGCTCTCCTCCGTTTTCCAGCCGTTTCGGGCGCCACCCCGGTAGTTTTTAATGGTTTTCAATTGCATTTCGAGGCAGTTGGGACTTAGTGAGCGGAGATCGCGCGAAAGGGAGGCGCTGTCGGGAGTTTCCGCGAAGTTCAAGTTTCCGGGTTTGCGGCGCGGGCTGCTGCGCGCAGGTGCAGGCCGCGGGCAGCCTGGCCCCCAGAGGCGTGCACATTGAGTGCCGAGTGGCTTCGCCGCTGGACTTGAACCGGCAAGTGGTGCGGAGCGAACACTGCGAAGTCCAAATCCCCGAAGTTGAACTGGAAGTCCCGGCCTCGCGGGCGCGCGCGGAGCTGAACACAGTGGAGGGCCTCGTCGCCTCCTTCGCCGAAAACCTCAAGTTCGCGGCTCTCTACCAAATGCAGCTCGGCGAAACTGAAAAGGCGCAGCGCCTCTCCCGCCTCGTCCGCAGCCTCAAAGACATGGCTGCCGGCCAGCAGCCCTTCCTGCTGGTGCTGCACGACCCCAGCGGCAACAGCTACGTGGAGGGCCTGGCGCTTGCTGCGGCCAAGGGCGAAGAGGCCAGGCACAAGCTGGAGGACGCTGCTGCTGCTGCTGCTGCTGCTGCGGGGAGCAGCAGCGCGCCGCAGGAAGCTGCTCGCGCCTCCCCGGAAAGCCCGCGGCAGCTGCAGCGCGCTGACAGCCGCCTCCTTGTGAAGCACTTCGAAAGGACGAAGGAGCAGCTGCATGCAATGGGGTACTTCGAGGCCCAAGAAGCCCCGGAACAGTCCCAGACAAGTGCGCCACCAGCTGCTGCAGCAGCAGCAGCAGCAGCCGCAGCGGCAGCAAACCTGTGTTTCGGCTTAGTCCACGCGCCCCGCCAGGGCTGATGCAGCAGTTGGGGGCCCCCAACGGGGCCCCCAGGGGGCCCCCTGCCAGGGCTTTTCGGTGGGACTGGTGGCTTGTGCGCAGACGAAGGGGCCCCCGAGGCAGAAGAAGCTGCAGCAGCAGCAGCAGAAGAAGCAGCTCTCAAAGAAGAGGCCCTTTTGCTGCCAGTGGACTGCCCGCACTGCGGCTGCAGCACGACCAACAAAGTCTGCCAAGTCAACATTCCAGGTGCAGCGGCAAGCAGCAGCGAGCAGCAGCAAGCAGCAGCGCTTCTTTTCCAACGATTAAATCATCAAAAGAAAGCTGGAAGAAGCAAAATGAGCAGGTGTTCTTTTTAAGAAATGAAGACCTTCCCACTTTGTCGCTTTTGCTGCTGCAAAACTCTGCGGGCTGCTCTTCTGTGCAGGTTTCCGCGAGTGTCTGATCTTCGCGTTTTGCTGCCCGAACTGCGGGGCGAAGAACTCCGAAATTAAAGCAGCAGGGGCCTACGGCTTGGCTGCGCGAAGGTGGATTCTGACGGTGAAGTTTCCCCGTTGAAAGAGCTGCTGCAGCTGCTGCAGCTGCTGCGGCTGCTGTAGCTGCTGCGGCGGGCAGCAGCAGCTGCTGCTGCTGGGGCCTGCTGCTGCGCGTGTCAGTGGGGCCTTTTCGGGAATTGGGAAATGCGAAAACGCCAAAGACAAAAGTGCGCGACTCTGAGCTGCGGATTCCGCAGGTGGAGGGCCACGACGACTTGAACCGAGATGTTCTCAAGGGAGATACGGCCACAGTTGAAATCCCAAGTTTGGACTTTTCAATGGAAGGTGGCGCAGAAGCTGGTGAGCTTTAAAACCTAAGGTTACTTAAAGGTTTCAGCTTTCCCGCGGGTTTCCCGCAGTGCTTTCCGCGCAAGCTGCGGTGTACGTACACCGCGCGATCCGCCGCTTTCCCGGCGCGGAAAGCGACGCGCGGGAGTCCAAAAATGCGGCGAAGTGCTGCAGTTTTTTGCAGAAAATTTAACTCCAAAAGACGCAAAAGTGTTTTAATTTGCAGGAACTTTAACTACGGTGGAAGGGCTGCTGAAGGCGCTGGCCGACGGGCTGAGCGAGGGCGTGCCGTTCGCGAGCGGCGACTCTGCTGCGGAAAGCTCGAAGAAGAGAATGGAATTTGTTTGCGAAGAGCTGCGCAAAATGCAAGAAGGAGTTTTTAGTGTTTTGCCTTTCAAATTAATCATCAATGACCCCGCGGACTTGTCTTTTGTGGCGCTGCGGGAAGCAGCAGCAGCAGCAAAGGCGCCCCCAGTGCAAGTCGACGCCTCCACCCACGTCGACGGCGACGCAGCAAGGGCTCTTGCTGCAGCAGCAGCAGCAGCAGCAAAAGCTCCAGGTGCAGCAATTAGTGAAGAAGAACTCCAAAAGAAACTCAAAGAGGCCCAGCCCGGAGAAGTCCTCTGGAGCTCCAAACTGGATGAAACTCTCGTGAGCAGTTCAACTAATTTTATTTCCGAAATAAATATTTGTTTTCCAAAATAAAATGTTACTATTTGCTTTCATCTGTGAAATCATTAGTTTTTTCATTTTGCAAAATAATATGTTGTTATTTGCTTTTAACATAATTTTTTATTATATATTTAGTATATCTTTGTTTTGCAAAATAAAACACATTACTATTTGCCCTTATTTATGAAATAATTAGTTTTATTTTGCAATAAGGACATTATTATTTGCCTTTATTTCCGAAATAAAATGCTTTATTTTGCAAATTATTATTCGCTTTTGCTTACAAAATAGTTTGTTTCATTTCGCAAAGAATATCACATTATTATTCGCTTTTATTCATTAATTTTTCTTTATTTCGCGAAATAAGAACATTATTTCATAAATAAAAACAAATAATAATTTGTTTTTTACTTGCGAAGTAATGTTTTATTCTTGCGAGAGAAACCACATTATTATTTGATTTTTATTTATGAAAAATACATCTTATCTTGCAAAATAAAACATTTTTTTATGTATGTGAAATAATGTTTTGTTTTGCAAAATAAAACGTTACTCTCTATCTGTGAAATGATGTTTTATTTTTAAAAATAAGACATACTTATTATTATATATTTTATTCGCAGAATAAAATATTATTTCTTTTTTTACTTCTGAGTAATGTTTTACTTTGCAAAATAGAACATATCATATTGTTTTATTTTTCGAAATGAAACTATTATTTGTAATAATACTGTTTTATTTCGCAAAATAAAATATTATTATTTATAATAATAATGTTTTATTTCGCAAAATAAAATATTATTATTTATAATGTTTTATTCCGCAAAATGAAACATTATTGTTCATAATGTTTTATTTCGCAAAACAAAACATTATTATTTATAATAATGTTTTATCCCGCGAAATAAAACATTATTGTTGTTTTGCAAAGTAAAAGACATTAATTTGTTATGTTCAAATTTGCAAATAAAACTTTGTCTTTTATTTATGATTTGGCGTTTTATTTTGCAGAATGAAACACTTCATTTCAAAATTGATACTTTATCTTGCAAAATAAAACATAAATTAAACGATAAGATGCTTAAGTTTGCAAAATAAAACAATAATATAATAATACATTTAATTTTGCAAAATAAAAGATATTTTATTATTAATGTTTCATTTTGCAATATGAAAGATATGTTTTGATAAATTATTTTGCAAAACAAAGGAAATTGTATTTTTATATTTTATTTTGCAAAACAAGAGATATTTTATCTTGCAAAATAAAAGATAAAAATATAATTTTGCGAAATAAAAGTTATATTTGTATTTTATTTTGCAAAATAAAAGGGATGATATTTTATTTTTTTGCAAAATAAAAGAAATGATATTTCAATTTTATTTTGCAAAATAAAGGAAATAGTATTTTTATTTTATTTTGCAAAATAAAAGAAATGGTATTTTAATTTTATGTTACAAAAGAAAAGAAATGATACTTTTATTTTATTTTGCAAAATGGATTTCTTTGTTTTGCTGCAGACAGTGGAAGTGTACAAAAGAACGCCGCAGCAAGACGACTCGCTGGGGCTGTTGGACATGAAGACTTGAAAAAGAAAACTTTTAAAATATTAATAATTAATGGCAATTATTGTTTAAAAGTTTATTATTAAAACAATAAATATTTGAACAATAATTGCCGTTAATTCCACCGGACTTTGTTCTATTTTCCGACACCTCTAGCGGCAGCAGCAGCAGCAGCAGCAGCAGCGCAGCAGCAGCAGCAGCGCAGCAGCAGCTGCTGCTGCGCTGCTGCCCCCGGGTGTCTAGACGGCAGGTGTCTGCCCTCGCCTTTGCAAGAGAAGGCGAAGAGCTGCGAAGTGTCTACGCACTTCACTTCAAACTGCAACAGCAGCAGCAGCAGCTGCAACAGCAACAACAAACTAATTTGGCTTTTGGCTCTTAGCAGCACTTAATTCTTAGGGATTTGCTGCTGCGCAATTCTACAAATTTGAATTTCGCGTTTTCAGCCCTTCAGCTCTGGAGAAGCAAAACACTGCAGTTTGACTGAGGCGCTAGAAGCCTCTCGCGCGCTGCTGCTGCTGCTGCCGCTGCTGCTGCTGCTGCCGCTGCTGCTGCAGCAAGGCGCTAAAAGGGGGATCTGCAGCTAAAATTGTGGGTAAAGAATCTGTTAGGCGCAGCGGCCTCGCGGGGCTTCTGCACTCAGTCGAGAGACCAGTATTCCTTCTCCTTCTTTTTCTTGAACTGCAGCCCACACACAAGTCCTCAGCGCAAGAATATATGCATGCATGCAAAACCCATGCAAAGCGCATGCATGCATGCATGCATGCAGAGGAAAGGCAAAAGCTGGGGATGTGCTGCAGTCACCTTCTTGGGCTTTGCAACTTCGCGCTGCTTCAGCTGTACGTTCACGTATGTCGCGAAGGCGGCGATGATCATGATGAAAACGAAAACACCGATGATGACATTCCACGCTGCGGAAATGCAAAATAAAAGGAAATACTTTAATTAAAATAAACGAAAGTGGTTTATTATATTTGCGAAGCGCCGAGCTCGCTTCCGGCGCTGACTCGCCCATCGCTGCGGTGTACGTACACCTGAACACCACGCCGCGCTCCAGAAGCGCCGTTCACTACTTGCCTTCGGGTTCGAGCGCCATTTTATGTTTGTTTGGACTTCAAGTATAAAAACTGAAAAGAAAAGAAAAGAAGAAAAACAGAAGACAAGGACTCCTGCGGACCGCGCAGCTGCAGACTGCGGCCACTGCCTCCCGCCCGCCTCCCCTGGGACTTGAGAACATTTAAATTAATTATTTAATTTCATTAATTTTATTTTTTAATTCCAAAACACTTCTATTCCCTCTTCTCCATTTTTCGAGTCTCTCCAGCGGCTGCCGGCGAGCAGCTGCGGCGGCGGCAAGTCGAGACGGAGCAGTTGAAACTCGAATTCCATCTTGTTGAATTAGTGGTGAAGTTCAAACTCTTAGTTTTAGTTAAAAACTATTTTTGAATTATTTTAAAGTCAAAGTCTTCATCAATGAGGGCCCCCTCACCTCGGAGTTGCGCCAGCAGAGGCTCCAGCGAGCGAAGACAGCAAGGGGAGTTTTCGAATTCGAAAGAGCTACAAAAAAATAATTTAAATTCAAAAACACAAAAGACACAAAACTATCTTTTGCTGCTGTCTCGCGCTGCTGCAGCGCAGCAGCAAACAGCTGCAGCCCCATTGCTGCTGCTGCGCATTCGCAAATGGCGAAGTGTGAACCAAAAAGGTCTTCAAATCTTTTAATTTAAATTCATTTCAATTCAAAATTTGTCCGTCTTTGACTTCAAAATTTGCTGCAAAAAAGCAGCTGAAAACAGCCAAGAGCCCGTTTTCTGGAAGCTTTAAATCTATTAATATTTAATTAAATGGACTTGCAAATAAATCTCTTCAATTTAAACTCCATTTATTTATCACAACTTCAAAACAATTCCCTCTGGAGGGTTCCCGCAGCCGGGGCTGAAGGGGGGGAAATGCATGCACCAAGAGAAAATATAAAACATTCAAAAAGATAGTCTTTTACTTCAACAGAAACTAAACTTTTGAATAAAATGACTTTTTATTTTTGACAGTCTTTGTAATGCAGGCTTTGCCTCTTAAGTGGAAAGTTCTGTGAGCTTGAGAGGCGCAGCAAGAGAAGAAAATTGAACACTTGTGGCGAAATTTGTTTCAAAATAAAACTTTTTGAATTTCTATTTTATCTTCTTATTCAACGAACACCTCAGGCACAATCTGAGGCAGTTTCAGCTGCTTAATCCTGTTAAAAGAGTGAAAAAATTCAAGCTTTGAGAACATTCAAAAAGCCACTTTCAGCCGTACGCAAAGTCTACAGTCAGTCAAAACCGAAACGCCTAATGTAATGTCCTGCAGCAGCAGACGCTGCTGTTGCTGCTGCCGCTGCTGCTGCTGCAGCGATACTTGTCTTCGCGTTGTTGCTCCTATAATTCTGCTGCAGTATTGCCACCATAAGCTGCTGCTTATGCCCCACTATCAGCTGCTGCTGCTCCTGCTGCCGCAACACTTTAAGGAAAATAATTCGAATAATAGTTAGAGCAGCAAGAAACTCTGCTTTGCAGTCTGTGTTTAGCTCCATGTGTAGCTTTTAGACAGAGGAACAAGATAAGCCCTTGTGACTTCGATTTAACTCGAAAGCATCTCGTGTACAATTCTTGCGGCGAAAGTCTTGATGAAACTCACGAAAACTATTGAAATTAAGTTTCCACGCTTCTTGATTCTGAAGCTTTTAGCTTTTGGAACAAAAGTCCCATTGCTTCCGTTTGGTGAAGGCTTCAGGAAGCCTTCTCATGTCACTCTAGTTGGCTTGAGTTTTACTTTCAGCCCTTCTTCTGGCCTTCAAAACCACATCTTCGTGTCCTTTTCCACTGCGCAAATAAAGTGCACTATTCAAAGAAATATTATCTCGTTCATTGGAGACCAGAGATACATTATGCGATAACTTGCTGCCACGCAATCTGCACACAAGCCCCAGAGTGGCGGCAGCTCACTTTTGCAAGTTTATGCCCCACGCCACCAAGTGCCCTGTATGGAAGCCTTTCGATGCTACTTTATGGCTTTATGATCTGTTTGTGAAGCTAAGTAATACTCTACATTTATTTGTGCATTTGAGGACAGCTAGGCTTTGCACACGAGTAAACTGTCTGTACTGAAATGCAAACTGGGTCCAAAGGCCTGTAGCGCTTCACATCCTGTAGTGGAGTCTGAACAGAGCTTTTGTGAAAAAAAGAAAAGGGATCCTCATTTACAATTAAAAGTATTGCCCCATGCAAGCAGCACAAGCTGGGTAGGCCCCAAGTATCCTGCACCATAGAAGATCACACACTGGAGTACCAACAGCCACTGAAAGCCCTCATTGAAGGGGGAAGCATTTTGTTGACAGGCTCAATCTCTGTGCTTAAATTTATCGATTCAAGATATCGGTAGTCACCCATGAATCTCGTACACCCATATCTGGCGTAAGCAGAATGTGGATGGCTGTGCTGCACTGGGGCTGGCGTGAGCAGCTCCCACGCAGCTCAGCCTCAAGTGTTGAGGCTGAGCTTTTGAATTTTGAACGGAGAATGAAAATATAGCCTGGCTTTCAGACAACACATTATCAATATCTCACTTTCTAATATCCCCAACACTCAGGGGTTGGCTGCGCAAAAATATTTATGCAGCCTGCGTCTCGCTTATATGCCAAATAGAAAAAAAAGTGTTTCTCTCAAAAACGAAAATGCAGCCTTTGGGGAGCCCGTCAAGATTATTCCTGGCGCATTCTTCATTCCAGAACTTGTGGGGCACAGCGCTACAAAGTAGCCCAAAAATGGAGTTCAGGCTCATATAATTCAGAATGTGTAGGCTGGCATGAAATATGAGTATATAAAATGCATATAGGGTTGAAGTGCTCGAAAGAAAAGTCCCAGTGTGCCCCCAGTTAGGTCCAGGGTTTAGGGCTGGCAAGAAGTACTGCAATTGCAGCACACTGCATGGCCACGCAGAGCGTTAGAAGTATTGGAGGAACGCATGCGTTCCGTGGGGATAAGAAAGTTGGAAATAATATTTAAATTTCTCGAATGTTTGAGTTTCCTTACTTTGTAGTGATAGGAATAAGCCTGAGGAACGCGTGTAGCCATAAAAGGAGAGCCACGCAAGACAACCCATCAGCTCTAGACTGGAAAACTCTTAGAAAGAACTTGCATCTCTCCTGTCGAGAAAGTTTTTCCAGTTTTTGAATTTTCGCTCTTTTCTGCTAGTGAGAGCACCACAGCAATGTTGTGGCGGGCCAGTCGAAGCAGCGGACTTCCGCTGCAAATAAACTTTTTCTTTCAGGAAAAATATCAAATGTTAATAATGAAAATTTCGAATATCAAAAGTTAGTTGAGAAATTCGAAGAACAACTGCTTTCCAGGAAGATCCGGGTTGGTTTGTAGCGCTGCGCATTATCTTGAAGAATAGAAGTAGCCGGGAGGCTGGGAAGCTCTGTGAATTCGAAGAAGTGCTTTCATAAAAAGTCATTGAATATTTAATGTCCCCTGCCTGTTGCAGCAGAGCTTTCAAAGTGGACAGTTGAACAATTAAAAAAGGACAAGGGAAGCAGTGGACTCCAGTCAAGAAGTCGAAATTATTCATTTGTGGGATTTGGATGGCAGCTCATTTTAATAGAAATTGCAAAAGATTCAATTGAATAAAGTGTCTTATGCGGGTTTTTTGAAAGGCTTTGAGTGCATCAATTTCGAAAACAAACATGTACTTATTTTGCATCACCATATTTCTTCTGGGCAATTATGAATTGTGTACAGGTCTAGAAAAAGCAAATATTGAAACAAGGACAGATTTTTCAACTGCCACAAAACATATCAGGAAGCTCCCCACAGACAAGTCTCAGAGGCTGTTAGTGCTTGAAGAAAGCTTGGCAACAAATTTCATATTGTGCACTTCTGTCTTAATTAACTATGCAAATAAAACTTAAATGCATTATTTTGAAAAGCTTGTTGAAGTCTGACGTGCACTTCGCATGTTGAACTACTTCTTAGTTATGGAAAAAAAGCCAAAAAGCCTCATTTTGCTTTCCAAATGAATTGTTCTGATCTCTACGTTTTAACTCGCAGAATGCAAAATGTGTCTGACTGCTGCAGTGTCGCTGCAAGCCTAAAACCTTATTCTTGCAGCAGAATAATAAGTGTTTCCAGCGTAATTACTTATTTAATAAGTGCTGACTCGTAGGCTATTGAAAAGTAAATTATTTTCCTCTTTTTTGACACATTTAGCGCCAGTTGCACTGCCTAAGTGCATGAAAATCTAAAGAAAGAAGTAAACATGTTCATTGTTCTTGTGCCTCTCACTTTACAGAAAAGACAAAAACTGACGCAAGCCGCTGCAGCATTGCCAAATAAGATCGGGCTAAGACAACTCAGAAATGACATTATTTCAGTTTTTCTGAAAAGGTAAACAAGTCCTTTTTTTGTCAAAAGTTTGGAATTGAACTCTTTCGCCAGCAGCCTGAGCAGTGCAATGTTGCATTATAGGTCGCCTTGGAGGAAATAAAAACTGCGGATCTTTTCAGTTATGTCTATAGTTTGAATTGCAAGCTAATTAATTAAACAAATATTTTTTCTAAAGGCGTTCTAATCAACAAATCTTTTGCAAGAACCAGCAGCACCCACCACCTCCTGCCGATCTGGCAGTGGCGCCTCACCGCGCCGCTGCTGCTGCTGCGTTGCAGCCTATGATATACAAAGTCTCGCGCCGCTCAATTTTGATTTAATTAGTTTTAAAGTTATTTATATTTCATATAGAGCTCAGGAGGCTCTGCGGGCTCTATTGGGCAGCCCGCGCACACGAGGGTTGCAGCACCGGTGCCGGGAAGGCTTCAGACGCTCGGGGTTCGAGTCTGCGAAACCGGCCGGAAAAGGGGAGTATTTCGCGCTATTAGGAGGCAAAATAGTTTAAAAATATAAATAAAAGGGAATAGAAGACAGCGGAATCCTTTGAAGTGTTCTGGCGGCGGCAGTGCGTCGCATTGGTACGTTTGCTGGGTGCGGCGGATCTAGAAACTTGAATGGCAGCGGCGGAGAGCGGGTTGGGGGAGGAGCTGCTGGGGGTTCCGCGCGGTCCTGGCTCTCGAAAAAAGTGATTAAAGCGAACATTTAAAGGTTTAATTTGTTTTGGCTGCGAGATTCCGTCGGTTTCCCCGAAAGTCGCGCTTCCCCGCTCACTGACACGATGAAGGCGCTGCAGCTGCTGGCCGCCGCCCCGTTCGCGGGCTTGCTGCTTTCCAGCGAAGCTTTTGCTGCTTCTGCCAGCAGAGCTGCAGCAGCAGCACAAGCAGAAGCCAAGTCCCCGGCGCAGGCTGCAGCAGAAGGGCTGCAGGCTGTGGGGGAGCTGTTCAAGTTCCTGGGCGAGAACAGCCAGAGTCTGAACGCGCGGCTCGACGCCGTCTCGGACTTCATAAAGTTTTTGCTGCGGGAACTTCACCCCGACGGCAGTTCGGCTTCTTTCGAGCAAACAATTGCAGCTTTCGACGCAGCAATTGACGGGGAAAAAGCCTTCAACGACACAGTGGACCTCATGGAGGACCTTGCTGCGGAAATCCGCGAGAAAAACCCCGAAAAAGACTCCGAATTGCGTCAAAGAATGAGAACTTTGGCTGAAAAACTGCGAAGTATCACCGCAAACACCACCAGCAGCTCCATGGCCGCCTTCGGCGTCGATGTCAGTGACCTCGTGCTCCCCGGCGTCGGCTCTTACGTCGATTACATGGTTGAGAAGCATGCAGATCCCATCATAAGCAAGTTTGAAGACTACATGTGAGCCTTCGGGCTTTGCTGCTGCAGCAGCAGCAGCGGCGGCGGCGCTGCAGCGGCGCTGCTGTAGCAGCAGCAGCAGCAGCAGCAGCGCGGCGGAGGCTACAGGCGAAACGCCCACCCACTCTCTTCATGCACTTCAACGACCGCCGCCGCAGCCACCAACTGCCGGCCGCGTGCTGCTGCTGCGGGGCCACACGCTGCAGAGCAGCAGCAGCAGCAGCAGACTGCAGCAGAATGCCACTTCACTAGCCAAATTGCTGCAGCCGCTTCGCCGAGCCAGTTCACTGTTCTTTAGGCTCTACCCGGGGGCCGCAGCCCCCGGCGGGCGGCGCCTGCAGCAACTTGAACACGATGCTTTGGGTATAAGCCGTGCGCGAGCAGCAGCAGCAGCAGCAGCGCAGCAGCAGCAGCAGCAGCGCAGCAGCAGCAGCAGCAGCAGCAGCAGCAATAGCGCAGCAGCCACAGGGCCGCTGAGGTCTAGTCAGGCAGCTTGCTTGTAGGGTGGAGCAGATTGCCCGGGATAGTGCAGCAGCCAGCGAAAACCCGAGACCCTAGATCGAGTCGCAAACCCTAAACCCTAAACCCTAGGTTCAGGGTCCAGGCCCGAAACCCTAGCCTTTGGGGCTAGCTAGCTGCCGCATGCAGCCACCAGAACCCTGCCTGCCTCTTGGAGTGCATTTAGCCAGCAAGCCACAGCGTGGCTCCGTGGCTAGCTGCTGCAGCGGTTTGCTGGAGCAGCAGCTAGCTACTGCCGCTGCAGCACCAAGCTGCAGCAGTTAGCTGCAGCAGTTAGCTGCAGCAGCTAGCTGCAGTGGCTAGCTGCAGCAGCTAGCTGTGTGCATCAGGCGGTGTCTAGCCGCTAGAGTTACCCTGCGTAGAGGACTCCATAGAAAATGAATGGACGAATTGCTGCTGCGCTGCTGCAGCACTAGGGGCAGCAGCAGCAGGCAGCAGCAGCTCTCGCTGCTTCTCCAAAAGAGATTCCCTTTTTTAAAAGTATTAATTTAAGAAGTATTTGGGCTATTGGGGGAACTTGGGGGCCCCCCGCTGCTGCTGGGGGCCCCCCTGCGCTGCAGCGAGTCAAGGCGCGAGGTGTACGTACACCCGGGGCCCCAGACACCCCCAGGGGCCCCAGGGGCCCCCAAAACCCTCAAGTTGAATTTCAGCCCCAATTTGCATGCAGCCTTTGCTGCTGCAATGAGCCAGCGGGCTCTGCAGCAGCAGCAGCAGCAGCAGCAGCAGCAGGAGCAGCAGCAGCAGCGGCGGCGGCGGCGGCAGCAGCAGAGAGGCACCAGGAGGCCTGTGCATGCAATGGCTTTAATGTTGAAATATCTTTTTTGAATCAAATTAAATTAAATTAAATTAAATTCAAAAAAGTTCATTTGAACAAACTCGAAGAAACACCAAACCACTGCTGCTGTCCAGACAGCGGCCGCCGGAGAGACCGCTGGCCTGCCCGATGCCCTAACCGCTGTCTAAACCCTAAACCCTAAACCCTAAACCCTAAACCCTAAACCCTGAGCCCTTAGCTTTTAGCTTTTCTACTTCAAGTTTGTCGGGTGTACATGCACTTCCCAGGCCGATGAGTCGCGCCAGCTTCTCGCAGTCCCTTGGAGTGTCTCCTCAGCTTCAGCAGCAGCAGCAGCAGCAGCAGCAAACGCAGCAGCAGCAGAAACACCAGCAGCAGCAGCAGCAGCAGAATAGCAAGCAGCACTGCCAGCTAGTCGTAGCGGCTAGTGGATCGTGACTTGGCGCCGCCCGCGCGAATGAGGCCCTCCCTGCTGCTGTGTGCTGCTGCTGCTGCTGCTGCTGCAGCAGACAGCAGCAGCTTAGCTTTTTGCTGGCAGCGGCGAGGCCAAGACGAGGGGAGACTCAAGAGGGGCCCCCAGGGGCCCTTTGACGGGGCCTATGGGGGCCCCCGGGGGCCCCTGACCCTGGCGCTGCTGAGCGAGCCTTCTGCAGCGCAGCCAGCAGCAGCAGCAGCAGCAGCAGCAGCGCCGCAAGACAGCGAAGGTGAGGCTGTTGCTTCTGCGCTCGAGAGCTACGGGAGAGAAAAGGTACTGCAGCTGCTGGCGGGGGGCAGCAGGGGGGAGGAGGACGCGATGGCAGCAGCCTTGCTGCGGCTGCAGCAGCAGCCGCAGCAAGACACAGCAGCAGCAGCAACAGCAGCTGAGGCAGCAGACAGCCTGCTGCGCGAGGAGCAGCAGGCAGACGTGCTGGCCGCCCTGAAGGAGTGGCAGTTTGCAGAAAGGGGGGCGGAAGAGACCCTGAAGCAGAAGCAGCAGCAGCAGCAGCAGCAGCAGCTGCTGCTGCTGCTGCAGAAGAAGAAGGAGGAGGAGGAACAGCAGCAGCAGCTTGAACCCCTGCTGCTGGTCGGGGAGCTTGACGCGGGGATCGAGGGATCGTCCAAGTCCTTCCTGCCTCTTCTTCCTGCTGCTCCACCCCGCAGCAGCAGCAGCAGCAGCAGCAGCACGACGACAACAACGACAGCTTCCCCCGCGGGCGCAGCAGCAGCAAGCTCTGCAGCAGCAAGCTCTGCAGCAGCAGCAGCAGCAGAAGACCCGTGCAGCGACAGCGCCTCGGTGGCTGCTGCGAGAGCAGCAGCAGCAGCGGGCCTGGAGACAGTGGCGTCTGCTGCAGCAGCAGGGAAGCAAGACCTGCTGGCAGCAGCAGCAAAAGCAGCAGCAGCAGTCTCAGCAGAAGGGGCCCGCCGCCTCGTCAAAGAACTCCTGGGCAAACTGGGGCCCCCCGTGCTGCTGCGGCTGGAGGCCTCCAGTACCCTGTGGGGTTTGGGGGCCCCCCCGCTGCTGCTGCTGGGGCCCCTGCGGGACCAGACGCTGTCCAGCATGCACTTCAGCGCGAGAGCAGCAGCAGCAGGTGCTGCTGCTGCTGCTGCTGCAGCAGCGCAGCCGCAGCAGTTCCTCCTCAGGTTTCAAAGGGCCCGGGGGCCCGTCCAAGACGAGGCCTTTGCTGCAGCAGAAGAGCGCCAGAAGCAAATAAGGGCTGGGCTGCGTTTGCTGCAGCAGCAAACCACTTCTGAGGACCAGCAGCAGCCCCGGGAGCCCTGGCTGGAGGACGCGGCCCAGCAGCAGCAGCAGCAGCAGCAGCAGCAGCAGCGGGAGGCCCTGGAAGCTGCGAAGCAGCACATTCTCATGCCTCTCTGGGTTGGCCAGCTGGCGCTGCCCTCCCCCACAGTTGCTGCAGCAGGAAACGATTTGCTGCTGAACTGGGTGGAGGTGTACCCCGACGCGCTGCTGCGGCTGCAGCAGCTGCCGCTGCTGCAGCAGCAGGGCCAGTGGTTTGTTGCGCTGCAGCTGCTGAAGGCAGCAGCAGCGCTGCAAAGCGCTGGCCTCCACTTGGGGGCCTTCGGGCCAGCTTCGCCCTGGATCAGCAGCAGCGGCCAGCTGCTGTTCGAGGGTGTACATACACTGCAGCCGCTGCAGCAGCAGCAGCAGCAGCAGCAGCAGCAGCAGCAGTGGGTCTGTGGGGAGGAGGAGCTCGAGCTGCCCTGGACTCCCTACATGCCTCCCGAGAGGGCCTTTTGCGGCCCCTCAGTGCCGGCTAAGGAGAAGGAGGTGTGGCAGCAGCAGCAGCAGCTGCTGCAGCAAAAAAAGGGAGGAGCAGCAGCAGCAATTACTGCCTGGGGCCTCGGCTTGCTGCTGTTCCATGTCTTCTGCAGCGCCCGCCTCCCCTACGGGATATCTGCTGTGGCCAGCGAGGCGGACACGCTGCAGCAGCTGCGGCGCCTCTACCTCTCAGCAGCAGACAGCAGCAGCAGCAGCAGCAGCAAACGCCTCAACTTCAAGACCTGCAGCACTGACCCCAGGGCCCACCGCCTGCTGCAGGCGCTGCTGCAGCCAAACCCCACACGCCGCGCCTCCCCAGCCCGCCTGCTGAGGCAGCTGCTGCAGGAGGAGCAGCTAGTCAAAGCCAAACCCTAGCCAGCAGCAGCAGCAGCAGCAGCAGGTGCCGCTGCAGCTGGTGTTGCTGCAGCTGGTGTTGCTGCGACAGGTGTTGCTCCTGTGGCTGCTGCTGCAGCGGGTGCTGCTGCAGCTGGTGATGCTGCAGCGGGTGTTGCTGCAGCGGGTGCTGCTGCAGCGGGTGTTGCTGCAGCTGATGCTGCTGCAACGGGTCTGCTTCAGCAGGTGCTGCTGCAGCAGGTGCTGCTGCGGCTGCTGCTGCTGCTGCCGCTTGTGGCGCCAGGGGTTCGCATGCGCCTGGACTGCCTGTACAGCTGAGCAGCAGCAAGCAGCAGGATTGGATTTTAACTTTTAATGCTTTAAATCATATTTATAAATTGTTTATTTATTTCATTTATTTTTATTTGCTTCTCATCTCGAAGCTGCTGCAAAGCCAAATTGAACCAAACTCCCTCTGTTGGGCCTCCTGCAGCTGCAGAAATTCCCGCCACCCTTAAACCCTAAACCCTAAACCCTAAACCCTAAAACTAGCCCGCACGAAGTCCGTATGCCTCGCAGGCTTCTGCGCTTATGAGGGTTTAGGGTTTAGGGTTTAGGAACCAGGGCTTTTCAACGGCTCCGCTCATTGAGCCGAAGCAGCTGGCACCCTGGCCGTAAACCCTAAACCCTAAACCCTAAACCCTAAACCCTCAAACGTGTAGCCGGCAGATAAGAGGGCAAGCAGGCCGGGCAGGCCGGTAGGGTTGTGCTGAGGCTCCATCAATCTGACGCCAAAGCAGCAGCAGCAGCAGCAGCAGCAGCAGCCGCTGCTGCTGCTGCTTCTGCTGCTGCTTCTGCTGCTGCTGCTGCTGCTGCTGTGGCGTTCTCAGCTGCAGTCGCTGCAGCAAGCAGCAGCAGCAGAACTACTGCGGATGACTCCTTGACTCTACTTGGTGCACTTTGGGGCTCAGAGAGGAGAAGAAGTCTGTGATGCGCCCACTGCGTTTCTTGGCCACGAGGTCCTGCTGCTGCTGCTGCTGCTGCTGCCTCTTTTGCTGCTGCTGCTGCTTTTTGGGCCACTGCGGGGCCGGCAGCTGCTGCGCAGGAGCCTTACAGTCTTCGGCCCCGCTGGCCACTGGCCACCCGCGTCTGCGGAGCTGCGCTTCGAGTGCTGTTGCTCCGCGCCTAGCAGCAGCAGCAGCAGGAGCAGCAGCAGCAGCAGCAGCAGTAGGGGGTGCTGCGGCTGCTGCTGCCGGCTTTGCCGCCGGCCCTTTGAGCGCAGCAACTGCTTCCTGCAGGCCTGAAAAGGGGGCACAGGGACTTCCACTATGCCCTGGTCTCTGCTGCTGCTGCTGCTGCAACGGCTGCTGCTGCTGCTGCTGCTGCTGCTTCTGCCGCTGCGGGAAGAGCTGCTGGATTTGGCCGCCGCTCGTTACAGCTCGTAGTGCTGCAACCAGACTGCTGTCTACTGAAGAGGGGGGAAGAGAAACTCCCTTTGGTGCTGCTTGCTGCTGCTGCTGCTGCTGTTGTTGTTCCCGCTTGGGTTCTGTTTCATTAACCTTGTGCTGCTGCTGCTGCTGCTGTTCTTTGAGGCGCACTGTGTCCTCATCTTGCTGCAGCTGCGCTTGGAGCTGCTTGGAATTCTCCTTTTGTTCTTGGTGGAACTCCTGCTGTGGGTCTGCGTCGCGTTGCTGCTGCTGCAGCAGCAGTTCCTTCTCTTGTTCTTTCTGCTGCTGCAGAAACATCTCCTCCTCTTGCTGCTGCTGCTGCTGCTGCTGCGCTGCTTGCTGCCTCTCTTCTGGGGTGAGCGGGGTCATGTCGCAGTGACTCACGAACTCGCAGTAGCGGCATTTCCACCGTTCCGAACTCTGCAGCAGCAGCAGCAGCAGCAGCAGCAGCAGCGCCAGGAGCAGGTGTGAGCAGTTGCTCTCAGCAGCACGGCGCAAATCAGCAGACTGGCGACTCAAGCTGAGTCGCCCTCAGCAGCAGCAACAGCAGCAGCGCCGCGAGGAACAGCAGCAGCAGCAGCGCAGCAGCACCGATCATAGCAGCAGCAGCAGCAGCAGCAGCTCACCCCGACTCCCTCCGTGAGTCTTTCTCCTTTCCACCAGGCCAGCAAATCATAAAAGGCAAAAGAGAAAGCGCCCCAATTAAACGGCACCCGCTCGCGGGCAAAGATCTTACCTGCAGCCAGCAGCAGCAGCAGCAGCAGTGGCAGCAGCAGCAGTGGCAGCAGCAGCAGACGCAGTGGAGGTAACAATAGTAGCGGCAACCATTCAAAAGGCAGCAGCAAAGATTGCGGCCGAAGCACTAGCGTTAACAAAAGCAGCGTAGGCAGAACAAGCCACAGCAGCAGCAGCAGCGGCAGCAGCAGCAAACGGCAGCACCAAATACAGCTGCAGCAGCAAAACAAGTACAAGCAGCAGCAGCGACCGAGACACCAAAGGGGAAACAGCGAAAGCAGATGCATGCGAAAAAATGCCTGGGGGTGTAGCCTGTAGGCCAGCAGCAGCAGCAGCAGCAGCAGCAGTAGCAGCAGCAGCAGCAGCGGCACCTTGGCACTCGTAAACGATGTGCAGCTCGTCAGCAGGGGGAGGCAGGCGCTGCAGCAGCTGCTGCAGCAGCAGCAGCACTGTTTTGAGATTGGGTGCTTCGTCAAAGGTGAGGCAGCTGCTGCTGCTGCTACCGCTGCAGTAGTTGCTGCTGCAGTGCATGCGCTGAATCTGCTGCTCAGTCTGCTGCAGAGCCTCCAGTAGCAGCGGGGACTCAAAAGGGGCCAAAATCTCCTCTCCCTCTGCTGCAGCGAGTGGCTGTAGCAGCTGCAGCAGCTGCTGCGGTTGCTGCTGCTGCAGCGTGTGCACCATGAAGTTGTATATCTGCGCGCAACCAGCAGCAGCAGCAGCAGCAGCAGCAGCAGCAGGGAGTGTAGTGCAACAAGGCCGCAGGTGAAGCAGCATCTGCAAAGAGACAGATGGGACTTCAACAGCACCGGCCGGGAGCAACAAGAAGCAGCAGCTAGCAGCAGAACAGCAGCAGCAAGCAGCAGAAGCACGCAGCAGCAGCAAGCACCAAAAAAACAAGAAGTAGAAGGCAGCCGCTGCAGCCATTGCAGCCGCCGCAGCAGCTCAAGCCGCTGCAGCAACCGTAGCTGTTGAAGCAGTTGCAGCCGCTGCAGCCGCTGCAGCAGCAACCATAGCTGTTGAAGCAGCTGCAGCCGCTGCAGCCGCTGCAGCAGCTGCAGCAACTGCAGCAAGTGCAGCCGTTGCAGCAGCTGCAGCCGTTGCAGCAGCTACAGCCGTTGCAGCAGTTGCAGCCACTGCAGCAGCTACGGCTGTTGCAGCAGCTGGAGCCGCTGCAGCCACTGCAGCAGCTACAGCCGCTGCAGCCGCTGCAGCAGCCGCAGCAGCTGCAGCAGGCCTGTGCTGCTGTGCTGCTGCTGACCTGCAGCTGAATTGCTGCTGTTTGCTTCTGAGCCATGGAAGGTGTTGTTGGCTGTCTTCTTGTTTTGGTGTCGCTGATGAGCAAATAGGCTTCTGCTGCTGCTCCCAGCTGCTGCAGCTGACACAGAGTGCAGCAGCAGCTGCTGCAGCTGCTGCAGCTGCAGCGCGCCCTCCCGCTGCTGCTGCCGCTGCTCGCGGAACCACTGCTGCTGCGCTGCTGCAGCTGCTGCAGCTGCTGCAGGTGCTCGAGCGCTGGAGTGTACGTACACCCCACGCGGTCTCTCACGACGAGACTCAGCTCATCGATTATTCCGCGCAGCAGCACAGTCTCCCTGCTGCTGCTGCTGCTGCTGCTGCTGCTGCTGCTCGGCGCTTCTGGGTATGCGTCCGAGAGAAGATACACCTCGCGGCAGCAGCCGCGGCGCAGCAGCTGCAGCAGCTGCTGCAGCGAATTCAGCAGCCTGAAGCCTAAGAACTGCAGAAGCAGCACAGACACCAGCAGCAGGACCTGAGAAACAAGAAGCCCAGGCAGCAGCAGCAGCAGCAGCAGCAGCAGCAACTCACGTCTTGTATGTTTTCAACTTCAAGGGGCCAGTATAAATGGTAGCGCATTTCTATCGCCGCATGCTGCTCCGTGCCTGAGGTGTACATACACTGCAGCCTATTCGTCAATTTTGCTGCAGCAGCAGCAGCAGCTGCTGCTGCAGCAGCAGCAGCCCTAGCAAGAATGGCAGCACCAGCCGCAGAAGAATTAGCAGCAGCAGCCACAGGAAAGCTACGAGCAGCAGCAGCAGTCACAGGAAAACTAGGAGCAGCAGCAGCAGCAGCCACAGTGAAACTGCGAGAAGCAGCAGCAGCAGCCACAGGGAACCTGCGAGAAGCAGCAGCAGCAGCCACAGGAAAACTACAAGCAGCAGCAGCAGCAGCCACGGGAAAGCTACGTGCAGCAGCAGCAGCAGCACCAGCAGCAACCCCAGCCAGCCGCACAGCAGCAGCGTCGGCAGCCCCCTGCAGACCCGCCGCCGCCGCAGCAAGACCACTACCAGCAGCAGCAGCAGCAGCAGCAGCAGCAGCAGCAGACCTTGGCGCATGGCAGCAGTTGTTCGCTTTTTGGTGAAAGTGCGCAGATACAATTCGGCCTGGCGGTCGCACCAAACTTGAGCAGCAAAATCGGTGGCGGACAGCAGCAGCCGCTTGCGGGCCAGCAGCGGGCCCAGGTACTTCAGCTCCAGGCCCCCCACCCTGCTGCTGCTGCTGCTGCTGCTGCTGCTGCTGCTGCGGGGGGTGGCGGGGGCCGACAGCGCGCTGGCCGCCGCCGCCAGGTCTTCGATGTCCCCGCACGCCGAGGGACACAGCCCCGCCTGCTGCTGCTGCTGCTGCTGCTGCTGCTGAGTTTGTTCTTCCTGCTGCTGCTGCTGCTGCTGCTGCTGAGTTTGTTCTTCCTGCTGCTGCTGCTGCTCCTGGCTCAGTCTTGGCAGCCGGACGGTCGCCTGCGAAGCGTCGCTTCCATCCTGGCTGCTCACCAAGGCTGCTGCTGCTGCTGCAGCAGCTGCTCCCGCTGTTGCTGCTAGCGTGACCGGTGCAAATGGCGCTAAGTCTTGCTGCTGTTTTGCTGCAGCAGCAGCAGCTGCTGGCGCTCTCTCCCTTTGTTCACTTGCTGCAGCAGCAGCCGCTGAGGCGTCTGCCGCTACAGGATCAGCACCAGCAACTGCAGCAGCAGCAGCTGCTTCTCCCTTGGCCTTGAGCGCATGGCTCTTTTTCACATCAAAGAAAACAATTTTGTTTCCATCTGCATGTGCAGCAGCAGCAGCAGCAGCAAAAGTCTCCCACGGAGGTGACTTCGCCCGTGTTCCGGCTGCGGCTGCAGCATCTGCTGCAGGCGCAGCAGCAGCAGAGGCGACTGCTGCTGCAGCAGCAGCTGCTGCTTCTTCGCCTGTCATCGACACATGAGCCGGTCAACTACGTGTCTGCAGCAGCAGCAGCAGCAGCAGCAAAACTAGCAGCAAGAGGGGCCGTCCAACCCACTGGGGCCGATGCGACTACCCTCCCTAGCTTGTGCTACAAGTACGGTGGTGATGCTGCGAGCAGCAGCAGCAGCAGCAGCAGCAGCAGCAGCAGCAGGAGGGGGCCACAAGGTCCTGCGGGCTCTGGGGGCCCCTCTGTCTTCAAGTGTCTGCAGCTCTCTTTTTGCCAAAAAGGAACAAAAAAATGAATTAAAAATGTATAAATACTTTGCTGCTGCTGCTGCTGCTGCTGCCTGTGCTGCAGCTGCAGCAACTGGCCAGGGGTGTTGCGGTCGGGGGCCCCCCGCGAGGGGCCCCCCTGGGGGCCCCACACGGGGAGCTGCAACAGTACCCTTTGCTTCTCAAAGAAGTTGTTTTTGCTGCCAATATAAACCCCTAAAATTCAATTCTGCCCAAAACCTAATGCTGCTGCTGCTGCAGTTGCTGCTGCTGCTGCAGCAGCAGTTACTGCCGACACCTCTGCGGAGTTCTACCTCCAGCCTTTAGTCTCCTCCCGTTGAGAACGTTGAGTACGAAATAAGCGCATGCAGAAGCACTAAACCCTAAACCCTAAACCCTAAACCCTGAACACCAGTCTGAAGGCTCGAATAGCTGTTAGCCCTCGCGAGCCCTCTGCCAAGAAGGCAAGGGCTCGCTGGCTAGCTAGGCAGCTAGCCAGCTAGCGAGCTAGCTAGCTAGCTAACTAGCCAGATGGCTAGCTAGCCAGCTAGCTAGTTAGCTAGCTGATTAGCTAGCTAATCAGTGGCAGCTAGGCAGCGCGTCAGCTAGCTAGTTCGCCTGCTAGCTAGCTAGCCAGCTAGCTAGCTAGAAAGCAAGCCAGGTAGCTAGCTAGCTAAATACCTGGCTAGCTAGCTAGCTAGCTAGCTAGCCAGCTAGCTAGCTAGCTGCGCTCGCAGCTAGCTAGCTCTGGCCCGACTTAGGTGGCTTGCCGTTGGCGCTTCGCTCAGTGCTGGCTAGCTAGCCAGTTCCCCGGCACCTGCTGCTGCTGTTGCTGCTGTTGCTGCTGCTGCTGCTGCTGCAGCCGCTGCGCTGCAAAACCATAAAAGGGCCCGCCGAAGAAGCCGAAGGGCAGCAGCAGAGCCCTTGGCAGCTGCTTCGCCGTTTTGAGTGTTTCTTGCATTTTTTTCTTCTTTCTTTTTCTTTTCTTTTTAATTATTTTATTTTATTTGTTTTATTTATTTTTATTTCTTTTTATTTCTCTTTCTCTCTTTAGTAGACGCGCCTCATGGGGGGCACTGGCTCCATTTCGGAGTCCAGGGGCTGGCTCTGGACAGGCCGGTAAGCCAGCTCAAACTGCAGCAGCAGCAGCAGCAGCAGCAACAGCAGCAGCAGCAACAGCAGCAGCAAACGCAGGAACGCAAGCTCTTGAACGCAGACGCATGCACCGTGGAGCGTGTGCAAGACACAGGAATCCCTAGCAGCAGCAGCAGCAGCAGCAGCAGCAGCGAAAGCCTCAGCAGCAGCTGCTGCAGCAGCAGCAGCAGCAAATTGAAGTGATCGACAGGAGAAGCAAATGTGCCGCAGAAGGGAAAAAGGAAACACCAAGGAAAAAGCAGAAAAGATAAAAGATAAAAAGACAAAAAGACAAAAAGATAAAAAGAGATTAAAAAAATAAAAAAACAAAAATAGAAAAAAGGAAGAATAAGAAATGCGCAGAAGCACAAGAGACTCCAACAGCAAAAAGGGGCAAAAAAGGAGACACACAGGTACAGCAGCTGCTGCAGCTGCTGCTGCTGCTGTAGCTGCTGCAGTAGCTGCTGCTGCTGCTGCTGCTGCAGCTGCTGCCCCACCTGAGCTGTCTCTACGTCTCGGCCTTTCTGGAAGGACAGGGAGTGGACCATCCACTCCTCGTCGTTTCGGTCCTGTGCACAAGTCCAGCAAACCCTAAACCCTAAACCCTAAACCCCAAACCCTAAACCCTAAACCCTAACTCTAAAGCCTTGCTTGGCCCTCAGCACTAGCCCATTCATTCGCCGCTGGGCCGCTTTGGCCTCTCAACCGTGCACCCGAAACCCCAGACCCCAAACCCTAAAGCCCAAACCCTAAACCCCAAGCCCTAAACCCTAAACCCTAAACCCTAAACCCTAAAGGCACCTTGAAGTCCTCCCTGGCGTGGGCCCCGCGGCTCTCCTTGCGGGCTTCTGCGCTCAGGACAGTTTGCGTGGCTTGGCTCAGGAGGTTTTCGAGTTCAAGGGTTTCCACCAAGTCCGTGTTCCTGCAGCAAACCCTAAACCCTAAACCCTAAACCCTAGACCCTACGCCCTACGGCCTGCCCCCCGCGGTTCAGCCCAAACGCACACAGCAGCAGCAGCACCAGCAACACGAGCAGCAGCAGCACCCGCACCAGCGGCAGCAATAGCAGCAGCAGCACCCACCAGCAGCAGCAGCAGCAGCAGCAGCAGCAGCAGCAGCAGCAGCAGCAGCAGCAGCAGCAGCAGCAGCAGCAGCAGCAGCAGCAGCAGCAGCAGCAGCAGCAGCAGCAGCAGCAGCAGCAGCAGCAGCAGGCGCACCAAGCTCTGGACTTGTCTGTGACGCGGATGTCTGCAAACTGTTTTGCGATTTCTTTCATTTTGGCTACGCCCTCAGCCAAGACAGGCCCCGTGCGGAAAACAGCAGCGTGGTCCTGCATAGTCTGCAGCAGCAGCAGCAGAAGCAGCAGCAAGTGGGGGAGCAGGAGCGGCGGCAGCAGCGAGGAGAGTGGCGGGAGCAGCAGCAGCAGCAAGAACGCCAACAGCAGCAACACCTCGCTGTGATTCTGCTGCAGCGTGACAGCCGCGCCACTACCCCGTGAGGCAGCAGCAGCAGGAAGTTCAGCAGCAGCAGCGGCAGCAGCAGCGAGCCCAGCGGCAGGAGCAGCGACAGCCAGAGCACAGCAGCAGCGCAGCAGCAATGCACACGCAGCAGCAGCAGCCACCGCCGCAGCCGCCGCAGCGAAGCCACCAGCAGGAACGCATAAGCAGCAGCAGCAGCAGCAGCAGCAGCAGCAGACCTTTTGCATCCGCTCTCTGATTTCTGCTGCTGTGTGGCTGCCGTTGTTGTTTTTAATTTTGTCAATTCGCGCCAGAGTCTCTTCTCCGGCATCGGGGCGCAGCGAGGGTTTAGGGTTTGCTGCAGGAGAGGACATGAGACAAGCACTGCTGCTGCCGCTGCTGCTTGCTTGCTGCTGCTGCAGTTGCTGCTTGCTTGCTGCTGCTGCTGCTGCTGCTGCGGCCAGCGCGCCTCGCCTGTGCGGCGCTGCTGCCGTTCCCTCCGCCGCAGGCGCCTAGGCGCAGCGCCTCCCGAAAGCCCAAAGCCTAAACCCTGAACCCTAAACCCTAAACCCTAAACCCTAAACCCTCGACGCACACTTTTTGACTTTTTCCGAAATAACATCTGCAGCTTGTTTGCCAAAAACCACCAAGTCCAGCAGCGAGTTGGCCCCCAGTCTGTTAGCCCCATGAACAGAAGCGCATGCAGCTTCGCCTGCTGCGTAGAGGCCCTCCAACACGCACTCTTCCGCTGCAGCAAACCCTAAACCCTAAACCCTAAACCCTAAACCCTAGACGCTGAACCCCAAATGATGGACCCCAAAGCCCCCACCCCAAGTTCCATCGCCCAACCCCACCCTCAGGCGACCCCCACCCCAAACCACAAACCCCAAACCCCAAACCCTAAACCCTAAACCCTAAACCCTAAACCCTAAACCCTAAACCCTCGTCGCACCCATGCGGCCCTTGCCCTTGACGCAGTGAATGACTTCAGAGCGCCAGTTTGTGGGAATTCCCCCCATGTTATAATGCACTGTTGGCAGCACTGGAATCGGCTGCTTCGTCACATCCACTCCTGCAGCAAACACCAAGCTTCCTGCTGCCTGCTGCAGCAGCAGCAGCAGCTTCTGCTGCTGCTGCTGCAGCTCCTGCTGAGCAGCAGCTGCTGCAGCCAGTGCTGCTGCAGCCGATGGTGCTGCGGCAGCTGGTGCTGCAGCAGATGGTGCTGCAGATGTCGCGCGGCCAGTAGGGCTCGCCGCTGCTGCGAGGGCTTAGGGTTTAGGGTTTAGGGTTTAGGGTTTAGGGGACCTGCAAAGATCTTGGCTGTTTCGGTAATGCCCGGCAGCCGCGAATGGAGGGTTTCGGGGTCGAGGTGGGTGAGGTCGAGGTGGCAGTGGTCTTTGCGGGGCCCGCAGCCGCGCCCTGGGGCCGCAAACCCTAAACCCTAAACCCTAAACCCTAAACCACCGCGCTGACGCTAAACCCTAGCAGCTGCAGCGAAGACTGGACACTGGCGGGCACAGCCAGGAGACGCCACTGGCGGTCTCTCTACCGCTTTCAGACAAACAGAAGAAACTGCCTAGGGTTTAGGGTTTAGGGTTTAGGGTTTGGCACTTCAATACCTTCGCGGATTTCTATTGTCATCGAACGCGAGACCACGTCTCGGCTAGCCAAGTCCTTTGCCGTCGGAGCGTAACTGCAAACAAACCCCAAACCCTAAACCCTAAACCCTAAACCTTAAACCCTAAACCCTAAACCCTAATTCTCTAGCCCCAGACTCTTCTGTGCTGGCTGAAGACCCATTTGTGAGCTTGAGCGACACTGAACTCCAAGACCCAGCAACACTACTGAGCCCTAAACCCTAAACCCTGGACCTCAAACCCTAAACCCTAAACCCTGGACCTCAAACCCTAAACCCTAAACCCTGGACCTCAAACCCTAAACCCTAAACTCTAGCCCTGGTTCTGGCCTCACCGAGCCATGAAGGCTTCTCCCTCGCTGTTGCGAAGAATGCCTCCTTCTCCTCTGCAGCCCTCGGTAATCAAGCAGCCTGTTCAGAAGCGCAAACCCCAAACCCTAAACCCTAAACCCTAAACCCTAAACCCTAGCAGCAAGTCCCAACCCTCTGCACCTGCGGAACCCTGCAAAGCGTTGTGGGGCTACGCAGCTGCCGCCCCTGCCGCAGGGCGCTGCTGCGGCGCCCGCCTGGGCCCTCCACCTAGGGCTTAGGGTTTAGGGTTTAGGGTTTAGGGTTTGGACCCGCGGGGAAAATGCCCGTGGGGTGGAACTGAACAAACTCCAAGTCCTGCAAAGCCACGCCAGCCCTCGCGGCCATCGCCCCTCCGTCTCCAGTGCAAGTGTGTGCAGAAGTGCAGCTTTGGTAGGCCCGCCCGTACCTGCGCAAACCCTAAACCCTAAACCCTAAACCCTAAACCCTAAACCCTGGGCGGGGCCCCGGGCGCCGTCCCGCGGCCCTGCCTGCGCGCGCGCGGCCGCAAACCCCAAACCGCGCCCCGCCCCCCACAACACCCAAACCCCAAACCCTAAACCCCAAACCCTAAACCCTAAACCCTAAACCCTCACCCGCCAGTGGCGAGGACTGTGTGGTTTGTGGCGAATCTGTGGATCGAACCATCTTCAAGACAGAGGGCCAGTACCCCCACGCAGCGGGGGGGCCCCCCGGGGGCCCCCGGGGCCTCCATTAAAAGGTCTAGAGCGAAGTACTCGACAAAGAAGTTGCAGGAAAAAGATAAGGCCCTTCCGTACAAAGTATGCAGCATTGCGTGGCCTAAGCAGCAGCAGCAGCAGCAGCAGCAGCAGCGGCAGCGGCAGCGGGGGGGGGGGCGCTCGTTGAGAACGGCATGCAGCGGCAGCAGCAGCAGCAGCGCGGGAAAAGCCGCTCGGGCACAAAGGCAGCAGCAGCAGCAGCAGCAGCAGCAGCGGCACCAGCGCAAGCAGCAGCAGCAGGGAAAGGTCCACTTGCCCAAAAAGGGCAAGCAGCAGCAGCACCAGCAGCAGCAGCAGAAGCAGCAGCAGCAGCAGAAGCAGCAGCCATCTAAGTAGAAGCAGACTCAGCAAAGGAGTCACCGGGAGCAGCAGCAGAAGCAATCCGAAGACAAATCCCACAGTTCCGAACCCTAAACCCTAAACCCTAAACCCTAAACCCTAATCCCTTGAGGTACCAGTTCTGTCGGCTGCAGCAGCACAACGGTAAGCCTGTCCTCCCTTTCCGAACTTCAACGACTGGCCGCCAAAAGCTCTCTGCGAGCAAACCCTAAACCCTAAACCCTAAACCCTAAACCCTTAACCCTAAACCCTATGTATTCACATGAACAGCCGCTATACCTAAACCCTTGCTTAGTTCACAATGCCTTGGCCGCGGCCACAGCTGCAAGCCTTAAACCAAAAACCTCTAGCCCCCCAAACCCCAAACCCTAAACCCTAAACCCTAAACCCTAAACCCTCGCCTGGTATATTTTGCCGTCTTTGGTCCTAGAAAAAGGAAGCCCGTAGGACTCCAGCTCGCGCACAACATGAGGGGCCTCGCGGCACATGTGCTGAATGGCATCCTGAAGAAGCCAGGCCCAAACCCTAAACCCTAAACCCTAAACCCTAAACCCTAAACCCTAAACCCTAAACCCTAAGCCACAACTCCTCGCTTGCCTGGTCTCCCAGCCAGTCCGAGCCCTTTACAGTGTCGAAGGCATGCCACCGCCAGTCGTCCTGCGCAAGCAGCAGCCGCCAAACCCTAACCCCTAAACCCTAAACCCTAAACCCCCACCTAAATTTAGACACAGACTTCAGGGCACTGCTTCAAAACTTCTATCGTATGGGCTTGTGGATCTAAACACCGTTCGCTGCGCCCTCGCTGCTGCTGCCAGCTTGTGCTGCTGCTGCTAGCTGCTGCTGATGCTGCCAGCTGCTGCTGCTGCTGCTGCCAGCTGCTGCTGCTGCCGAGCCCAAAAGCTAGCTAGCCAGCTGGTGCGCTGCTTTGCTAGCTAGCCAACTTTAGCGCGCTCAGCAGGCAGCTAGCTAGCTAGCTAGCTAGCTAGCTAGCTGCTCCGCTCAGCAGCTAACTGGTCACAGAGCTAGGGAGCTAACCAGCTAGCCAGCCAGCTAGCTAGCTAGCTAGCTAGCTGATTAGCCAGCTGGCTAGTTAGCTGGCTAGCTATCTGATCAGCCAGCTGGCTAGCTAGCTGGCTAGCTAGCTGGCTAGCTGCCTAGTTAGTTGGCTAGCTATGTTTCTAGCTGTGGACTGGCTAGCTAGTTAGCTACCTGGCTAGCTAGCCGGTTAGCTGCCCAGCTAGCTAGCCCGCAGCTAGCTAGCCAGCTAGCTGCAGGCTAGCTAGCTAGCTAGCCAGCTGCCGGACATCCAGCTGCGCACTAGTCAGTTAGCTAGCTACAGGGCTACAGGCTAGCTAGCTAGCTAGCTAGCTAGCCAGCCAGCTAGCTAGCTAGCTAGCTAGCTAGCTAGCTAGCCGGGGGCTAGCTGGCCCACCTCACACATGTTGCCCAGCGCCGCGTTGATGCCGCCCTGGGCCGCCACAGTGTGGGAGCGAGTGGGGAAGAGTTTGCTGATGCATGCGGTCCGCAGCCCTGCAGCAGCAGCAGCAGCAGCAGCAGCAGCAGCAGCAGTTGTAGCAGCAGCATGGCTCCAGGCAGAGCAGCAACAGTTTCCCCTACGTCCCGCAGCAGTAGCACTCTCAAAGAAGTGCTTCAGCGCGCCGCTGCAGCAGGTGGTTCCGTGTAGGGTTTAATCTAGGCTGCGCGGCTAGGGTTTAGGGTTTAGGGTTTAGGGTTTAGGGTTTAAGGTCACCTTGGGAAGCCAGGCCAAATGCCGCGCGCAGGCCGGCGCCCCCCGCGCCGACAACAACAGCGTCGAAGGTGTGGGTCTTCACCTCATATCCTCCTGCAGCAGCAGCAGCAGCAGCAGCAACAGCATCAGCAGCAGCAGCAGCAGCTGCTGCTGCTGCTGCTGAAGGCAGCCTTCACAAGCCCTCGTGCTCCATGCTGCACCCACCAATTTTTGAAACACTGGGTCCTGTTACTGCAGCAGCGGCAGAGGAGAAGCAGGCAATGTGTTGGCTGCAGCTGCTGCTGCTGCTGCTGCTGCTGTAGGCAGCAGCAGCAGCAAGGCGGCTTGACAAATGCCTCTGGAGTGACGCTGCAATCATCATTGCAGCAGCAAGAGCAGCAGCAAAGAGTGCTTAAAGGGAGGAGGGCAATTCACACAGCAGCATCAACGGGGCGAACAACGAGAGCTGCTGCTGCTGCTGCTGCTGCTGCTGCTGCTGCTGCTGCGGCTGCGGCTGCTGCGGCTGCTGCTGCTGTCGCGTTCACCAATAAGGATATTCCGACTTCGTGTGCCTTAAAAATAAGATCCCTGTAGCTTGCTGCTGGCGTTGCTGCTGCAGCAGCCGCTGCATGCAGCGGGTCTACAGAGGGCTTCTGCTCCTGCTGCTGCTGCTGGGAGCGGACTCTCGGCGCAGCAATAGCAGCAACGGCAGCAGCAGCTGTTGGGCCTTCTTTAGATTTTTTGTTGTCTTTTAATGTTTCTCGACATTTATTTTGAAAAATAATCTCTATTGGCCTTTCAATAAACGCGTGTGACACCTTGTGGGGTATATCTGGAGCGCAGCAGGACCAGCAGCCGCAGCCGCAGCAGCAGCAGCAGCAACCGCAGCAGCAGCAACAGCAACTTTGTCTTCGGCGGGATTGCTTCGTTTTCCTTTTAAAAAGGTGGAACTTCGCTCTTTGCTTTCCTTGGGGGCCCCCACGCTCTATGTGTAGGTCTGAAGGCAGCATCAGCCGCTGCAGCAGCAGCAGCAGCAGAAGCAGCAGTAGCGCTAGCAGCCCCAAGGGCAATAACAACAGCAGCAGCACCAACAGGGATAGCAGCAGCAGAAGGCAATGCATGCAGCAAATGAGGGGCCTGAGGGCGGCCCCGAGGGTGTGCAGAATGCCGCAGCAGCAGACGGCGCCGCAGCAGCAGCTGCTGAAGACCTGAATGCAGCAGCAGCATCTGCAGCAGCACTAGCAGCAGAGGCAGCAGCAGCAGAAGCAGCAGCAGCAGAAACAGCAGCAGCAGAGGCAGCAGCAGCAGAAGAAGACGCAGCAGCAGACGCAGCAGAGGAAGAGTTTGGGCAGGAGGATTATGACGATGCGAGCTCTTTTTACGACCTGAGTGCTGCTGCTGCTGCTGAGTTCCTGCAGCAGCAGCTGCAGCAGGGAGCAGCAGCAGCAGCAGCAGCCGCAGGATCCCAATCGGGGGAGTACCGGCTGCTGCTGCAGCACATGCCGGAGGGCCCGGAAGCAGCAGCAGCAGCAGCAGCGCAGCGCAGCAGCAACCTGCTGGGGAGGTCCGCAGACGTGCAGCAGCAGCCGCGGCAGTTCTCCGCGTGGGAAGCAGCAGCAGCAGCAAAAGGAGGTGCAGCAGCAACAACAGCAGCAGCAGCACTGATAGGGGCGCTGCTGCCTGCGGGCCCGGGGAGCCTGCCGCCGGAGGCGGCGGAGCCGTTTGCTGCAGTGATGGCCGCAGCAGCAAACGAGACTGCAGCAGCAGCAGCAGCAGCAGCAGCAGCAGCAAAACCCCTCGTCACTTTCCGAGATCTTGGAATTCTCCCCCCACTTCTCAAAGCCCTAGCAGCTGAGGGTTTTCATTACCCCACTCCCGTGCAGGCTGCTGCACTGCCTGTAACCCTCGCGGGGCACGGTCTGCAAACCCTAAACCCTAAACCCTAAACCCTAGACCCTGAGGTCTAGGCTCTCGCCCGCAGCCGCAGCAAACGCTCTGAGCACAGAGCCACGAGCACCCCCCAAACCCTAAATCCCACTTTTAATCTTGCGATTAGGCGCAAAGCAGCTCTTTCTAGGTTTAGGGTTTAGGGTTTAGGGTTTAGGGTTTAGGGTTTGTGTGTTTGCTGCTCGCAGACGCAGTGGTGCAGGCCAAGTCAGGCACGGGGAAGACAGTGGCATTTGCTTTGCATGCGCTGCAGCTGCTGCTGATTGCAGCAACAACTGAAGCGCCAGCAGCAGCAGCAGCGCCCCCAGCAGCAGCAGCAGCAGCAGCAGCAGCAGCAGCAGCAGCAGCAGGAAACTTCTTCGGCTTCGCTCTCGCCATCGCTCCCTCTCGAGAGCTCGCCGCCCAAACCTGCAGCGAAATCCAGGGGCTTGGGTCCCACATTTTGCAGTTTGTAAACCCTAAACCCTAAACCCTAAACCCTAAACTTCAAACCCTAAACCCCAGGTCCTGGCTTCGCAAGCCGTGCAGGCCTTGTGGGGACACAGGACAAAATGCAAGCTGTTTTGTTGCCAAGATTTAGGGTTTAGGGTTCAGGGTTTAGGGTTTGGGGTTTAGGGTTTAGGGTTTAGGGTTTGGGGCTAGTGTCGTGTGTGTCGTTTTTGTCTTCTTTCGTATCTTTGGATTTTTAAAGAAAGCTGCCTTTCACTTTATTGCGCGTGCTGCTGCTGCTGTCGCTGCCTGCTGCTGCTGCTGCTGCTGCCTTTTGCTGCTGCTGTTGCTGCTGCTGCTGCTGCTGCAGCACGTGACTGTCTGCTGCTTGCTTGGAGGTGTCTCCACAAATGTCTCTGTCCACGAGCTCGCGAAGAGGCCCCAAATCATTGTTGCGACTCCCGGTAAACCCTAAACCCTAAACCCTAAACCCTAGCACTGAGGAGGCCAGTGCCGAAGTGCTGCCAGCGCTGCTGCTCACTTCAAAAAGAGACACCGCGAGCTGCTGCCATTGCTGCCGCTACTTTTGCTGCTGCTCCTGCTGCTGCCACTGCTGCTGCTGCTGCTGCAGGGCGTTTGCTGCTGCTGCTGAACCTCCGCAAGCAGCGCAGGCGCGGCCGCTGTCTTTGCGCCCAGTCGAAGAGAGTGGCTGAAGCAGCAAAGGCAACAGCAGAAGCAGCAGCAGCAAACGCAGCAGCAGCAGAGGAGTCTGCTGCTGCTGCAGCGGGGGACGCTGCTGCTGCTGCTGCTGCTGCGGCTGAGACGGCGCAGCAGAACGCAGAGAACGCCGCGCTCTTTGCTGCCAGCGCCCAAGCAGCAGCAACAGCAGCAGCAGCACTGTGCAGCTGCAGCAACGTTTCGCTGCAGCAGCAGCTGCAGCAGCAGCTTCGCCTTGTTATTCTGGATGAGGCCGATCTGCTGCTGGACAACTTTTTCAGAGCGCAAACCAAGTCAGTGCTGCTGCTGCTGCTGCTGCTACAATCGCGGCTCGTTTTTTGCTGCAGCTGCTGCATGGCTGTTGTTGGCGCTGCTGCCAGCTCGAAGGTTTGGGTTTTGCTGCTGCATGGGCACCTAAAACCTCGACATAGGCACGTTTCTTGCATTTGCTGCTGCTGCTGCTTCTGCTGCTGCTGCTGCTGCTGCTGCTGCTGTGTGCAGAGAGATCCTGGAAAGGGTGCTGCGGCCGCGAGCGCAGCTAACTGCATACTCAGCAACGTTTGCCCCGCAGCTGCTGCACTACCTTGAGAACGATTTGCTGCAGGGCTCGGAGAGGCTAGTTGCTGCTGCTGCTGATGATGAGCAGCAGCAGCAGCAGCAGCAGCAGCAGGAGGGAAATGTGCAGCAGCAGACACAGCCAAGGGAGATCCGCCGGGTGTTTCTTTGCTCTTCCCGCGTGCGCTTTGCGCCTAGCCCGAGCCCAGACAGCAGCAGCAGCAGCAGCAGCAGCAGCAGCGCGGCGGGTGGGGCTAGCTGCGAGCCCGGGGGCGGCCAGGAGAGCGACGACAGCAGCAGCAGCAGCAGCAGCGACAGCAGCAGAGACGCAGAAGAACTTTCAGCGCTGGAGTCTCTCGAAGCAGAAGCTGCTGCTGCTGCTCAGCGGCAGGCGCTGCTGAAGCTGCAGCAGCAGCGGATGGCCGATGCTGCTTTGCCGCCCCCGGTCCCCTCAGGTCTGCTGCTGCTGCTGCTGCTGCTGCTGCTGCTCGTGCTGCTGTTGCTGCTGCGGTCGTCACTGCGCTGCGGACCACCTTTTTTCTCGCGCAGAGCTGCTGCTGCTGCAGCAGATCTTGTTTCTGCTGCTGCTGCTGGCACTGCTGCAGCGTGTCCTGCTGCTGCCGCTGCTGCTGCCGCTGCGACTACTGCGACTGGTGTTATTTCTGCTGCTGCTGCGCCGTGTGCAACTCATCTCGCTGCTGCTGCTGCAGCTTGTCTCAGCTCTGCTGCTACTGCTGCTGCTGCTGCAGCTTGTCTCACCTGTGCCACTGCTGCTGCTGCTGCTGCTGCTGCTGCAGGGATAATATACGGGCTAATGGAGCTGCCCCTGGAGAACTCGGGGCTGCGCACTTTGGGGCTGAAGCTGCAGCTGCTGCTGCATGCAATGAGCCGCATATACTTTCGACAAGCTGTGGTTTTCGTCAATGAACCCGTCGTGTAAACCCTAAACCCTAAACTCTAAACCCTAAACCCTCAGCAAGGAGTCCTTGAACACAACAGTCCGCGGCGCGGAGCAGCAAACCCTAAACCCTAGTTCCTAGGCGCTGCTGCTGCAGCCTCGCTCCGCAGCACAAAACACTAAACCCTAGCGGGCAACCAGGGTTTAGGGTTTAGGGTTTAGGGTTTAGAGTTTGAGCTCTGCGCATGTGTTGCTGCAGCGGAACTCATGTGGCTCAGAGCCTCCGGCGCCTCGGCATTACCGCCGTGTACACGAGGTGAGGGCCGAGGAGGTTTAAGGGTTTAGGGTTTAGGGTTTAGAGTTTAGGGTTTAGGGTCTAGGACTTAGGGTTTAGGGTTAGGGGTTCAGGGTTTAGGGTTAAGGGTTTAGCGTCTAGAGTTTAGGGTTTAGGGTTTGGGACGTGAAGGGTGCGAGCTTGCGGCGGCGGGGCCCTCTGCCACCTCAAACCCTAAACCCTAAACCCTAAACCCTAATTGTGCTGCTGCGGCTTCAGCGGCAGACTGCCTCAGAGCGAACGAAACAAACGCGTGGCGGCCCTCAAGAGGTTTGAGTGCAGGGTCATGGTCTGTTCCGACCTGGTGAGGGTTTAGGGTTTAGGGTTTAGGGTTTAGGGTTTAGGGTTTAGGGTTTAGCGTCTAGGGTTTAGGGTTTAGGGTTTTGAGTTTCAGATTTGAGTTCTGCTAGACTGATTCGTTTCAGCGTATCGTGGGCAGAACTGTGCCACTCTAGGGTTTAGGGTTTAGGGTTTTGGGTTCAGGGTTTAGGCTATAAGGTTAATAGGCTTTGGAGTTTAGGGTTTAGGATTTAGGGTTGTGGGATTCAGGCTAGGGTTTAGGGTTAAGGGTTTAGGGTTTACGGTTTGAGGTTTGTTTTCAGATGAGCCGCGGAATCGACGCAGTTGGCGTGGACTTCGTCATCAATTTCAACCTGCCCATGGTTCGCTGCGGCTGCTGTTGCTGCTGCTGCTGCTGCTGTTGCTGCTGCTGCTGCTGCTCCTGTTGTTATTTCTGCTGCTGCTGCTGCTGCTGCTGCTAGCAGCTGCTGTGCGCTTGCTGCTGCTGGTTCAGCTGTCGTGGTCGTGTTTGCTTCCGGCTGCACGAGCTTCTCGCGCCTCCCTCTCACCGCCGCTTCCGCTGCTGCTGCCGCTGCTGCTGCTGCTGCTGCTGCTGCTGCTGCGCAGGACAAGGAGACGTTTTTGCACCGGGGGGGCCGTGCGGGGCGGTTTGGCAGCTGGGGGGTTTGCTTGTCTCTTGCTGCAGCAGATGAAGCAGCTAGCTACAGATATATAGCAGCTAGCTACGGGATAACATTGCATCCTTTGCACCACATAGAGCAGCTGCAGGAGGCGCTGCTGCCGGACGTGCGGCGGCTGCGTGCTGCTGCTGCTGCTGCTGCTGCTGCTGCGCCCGCCGACGCCCCCGCGCGCCGCCCCGTGGGCACCCCGCAGCAGCAGCAGCAGCAGCGCCTCGTGTTGCTGCGCCCCAGCAGCGAGAGCGACGAGGAGGAGCAGGAGATGACTCCGCAGCAGAAGCAGCTGCTGCTGCGGGACATAGAGCAGCTGCAGCAGCAGCAGCAGCAGCCCGAAAGCTGGGACGACGTGCACCAGCGCATGCAGCAGCAACTCGTGGCCGAGATGCACTTGAAGAGGCAGCAGCACGAGATGGAGCTGCGCAGGCAAGAAAGGCTGCAGCAGCAGATGCAGCAGCAGCAGCAGCTCTACGAGATGGAAGAGCAGGAGTACGAGCGCGAGCAGCAGCAGCAGCAGCACAAGCGGGAGCAGCACCAGCAAGAGCGGGAGCAGCAGCAGCAAGAGTGGCAGCAGCACCGGCGAGAATGGGCGCGCCGGCAGCAAGAATGGGAGCGGCAGCAGCAAGAATGGAAGCAGCAGCTGCAAGGCCAGCAGCAGCGGGACTCGCAGCTGCAGCAGCAACAGCAGCAGCAGACCAGGCAGCAGCAAAACCCAGCAGCACATTCCGCCCCCAGCAGCAGCCGCATAGTGAGGAGGCTGTCAGCAGAAAGCCAGACGAGGGATTATGAGCAGCAGCAGCAGCAGCAGCAGCACGAGGAGCAGCAGCAGCAGCAGCAGCAAGAGCGGGACTCAAGCTTTCCGCTGGACCGTATGTCTTCGCTGCCTTGCCATTCTGCTGCTGGGGCTGCAGCAGCAGCAGCAGCTGGAGTGGCAGCATCTGCCGATCAGGAAGCAGCAGTAGCAGCAACCTACATTTGTGCGCTGCCCACAACTCCCATAGCAGCAGCAGCAGCAGCAGCAACTGCAGCAGCAGCAGAAGACTCTCGTGAAGTCTCAGCGGACGACCGCCCCTCTGCAGCAGCACCGCTGCAGCCCATCCCTGTTCTAGGCTGCTTCCTTCCGGATAAGCTGCAGCAGCTCCATCTGGATCGGCAGCAGCAGCAGCACCAGCAGCAGCAGCAGCAGCAACAGCAGCAGCAGCAGGAGCCGCCCATGACTCTGCAGGTGCAAGCGGTGGGCCGCTGCGCTCTTCACTGCTGCGCAGACGGAAGCAGCAGCTGCAGCTGCAGAACAGATTGCCTGCACTTGGTGCTTGAGTGCCGCGAGGCTGCAGCAGCAGCAGCAGCAGCAACAGCAGCAGCAGCTGCTGCTGCTGCTGAGGAGGCAGCAAAAGCTCGACGGCTGCTGTCCCTCTGCGTCTCCCACAGTCTCCAAGATGTGACAGTGCTCCGGCCGCAGCTAGCTCTTGACGGGGCTGCTTTGCATGCAGTGGTTGCTGCTGCTTCTCCAGGTCCTGCTGCTGCTGCTGCTGCTGCTGCTGACGCTGCTGCTGCAGCAGCAGGCTCCTGCGCAGCAGCACAATTTGTGGGGCGCGAAAGCCAGGGGGCAGAACCGCTGTCTCCGGTGGCGTTTGTGCTGTTCAGACACCTGAGGCAGCCGCAGCAGCAGCAGCAGCTGCAGCAGCAGGTGCAGCAGCAGCAGCAGCACGCAGCGACAGCAGCAGCAGCTCAGATCAGCGCCCAAGAGACCCTCCGCGCCCACAAGCAGCAACTCGAGCTGCTGCTGCACCACAGAAATAGGGATATGGAGGAGCTGCAGCGCAGGCAGCAGCGGGAGCTGCAGCAGCAGCAGCAGCACTGCAACTGGCAGCAGCTTCAGCAGCAACTGACGCAGCACGAGCGCGAGATACAGAAGCTGTGGGAGCGCTACCGGCGGCAGCAGCAAGACGTTAAGAAGCAGCAGCAGCAGGAGCTGCAGCAGCAGCTGCAGCAGCTGCAGCAGCAGCTGCTGCTGCAGCACTTAGCAGCACGTGCAGACGCGCCGCAGCACTTCGTCTTAGCGCTTCCCGCCCAGCAGCTGCCGCGGCTGCTGGTGGCTCTAGAGCATGCTGCTGCTGCTGCTGCTGCAGCTGCTGCATGCCCAGCAGCGAAAGCTCACGGGCCCCCGCAACCGCTGCCTTCTTTTTCGCTGCACGAAGCAGCTCGCTGGTACATTTTTGTGCAGCAGCAAAGCAGCCGCGGGATTGGCAGCAGCAGCAGACTGCAGCAGCAGCTGTGAGCCAGCAGGTCCAGGAATCCCAGAAGCAGCAGCAGCAGCAGCTGCTGCTGCTGCTGCTGCCGCTGCTGCTGCAACTGACTTACCAGTCTGCACTGCTTCTCCGAAGGAGCAATTAAAGCGTCATTGGAGTGTGTATTTTTGCTGCTGCTGCAGCTGCTGCTGCGGCTGCAGGTACTGCGGCTGCAGGTACTGCTGCAGCTGCTGCAGGTACTGCAGCAGCAGCAGCAGCAGCAGCTGCAACAGCAGAAGCAGCTGCTGCTGCTGCTCTTCTGTGGGTCCCTGCGGTTCTCCTGTAAGTCTGTTTAAATCGGCCCCACATTTATAATTAACAGCAGTTTTGTTGTTGCTGCAGGTTTAGGTTGCTGCAGACACAGTTGCTGCTGCTGCTGCTGCATTGCCTCCTGCTGCTGCTGGCGCCGCCTGTTGCACTTGCCGCTTCGAGGGCCTCAGCAGTAGCAGCTGCAGCAGCAGCAGCAGCAGCAGCAGCAGCAGCAATCTCGTGTTTTTTGTGTGTTAGAGACAGGCAGTGCACTCTCTGCCATTGTAGCTTTCCAAACTTCTTTGGCTCAACTTGTCAATGAAGGGGCCCCCCTTTAGGGGCCCCCTTGGGGGCCCCCCTTGAGGGGCCCCCTTGGGGGCCCCCCTCAAATGGCCCTATTCAGGTGCCCCTATTGAGGGCCCCCCAATCAGGAGCTCCCATTGAAGGGCCCCCTTTGGGGGGGGCCCCTTTGGGGGGGCCCCTATTGGGGCCCCCCATGAAGGGGCCCCCTTTAGGGAAGTCCCTGCTGTGATTTTTTTGGAGGCTTTTCAGGTGGGGCCCCCAAGGGGGGCCCTACTTGGGGGCCCCCCTTGGGGGCCCCCGCTAGGGGCCCCCGCGAGGGGCCATTTTTAAAGGTCTATGTGCTGCCGGAGGCCCCATTTGGGACTCCTTGCGAGGGTTTAAGGTTCGTTTTAGGGTTTAGGGTTTAGGGTTTAAGGCTCAGGATTGCTCATTCGCTCCATGCGGGAGCTCGTGCTAGGGTTTAGGGTTTAGGGTTTAGGGTTTAGAGCTTGTTTCTGGGGTTGAGGGTTTAGTATTTGCGGTTGGGGTTAAGGGGCTAGTACCTAGGGTTTAGGGTTTAGTATCCAGGGTTTAAGGTTTAGTAGCTAGGGTTTAGGGTTTAAAATGGAGGGCTTAGAACTTCGTTTCTAGGGTTTAGGACTTGCCTCAGGGTTTAGGGTTTTTGGCTTTAAATGAAAAAAGAGAAAATAAAATTAGGAGACAAAAAAGAAAAGACAAATTCTGAAATGCTTTATAGTGCTACAGAAGTGCTGCTGCTCGAGCGTCAGCTAGCCACAGCTAGCCACAGCTTGCTGCAGCTAGCCACAGCTACCTGCAGCTAGCTACAGCTAGCCACAGCTAGCTGCAGCTGGGAGGGGACTAGAGCTCTGCTAGCTGCAGCTAGCCGCTAGGTTCAGCTAGCTGCACCTATGTGCAGCTGACTGCAAGTGCAGCTAGCTGCAGCTAGCCACAGGTAGCTAGCCGCCACAAGCTGCAGCTAGCTGCAGCTAGCCATAGCTAGCTAGCCGTCACTAACTGCAGCTAGCTAGCCGCCAGAAGCTGGCGCGGCTTTGGGAGGCCGCCGACACCCTTTGTGGCTGACCACTTTGACTGGCTACGGTCGACTGCAATTAACTGTAGCTAGCTGCCGTAGCTAGCTGTAGCTTGCTGCAGCTAGCTGTAGGTTGCTGCAGCTAGCTGTAGCTTGCTGCAGCTAGCTGTAGGTTGCTGCAGCTAGCTGTAGGTTGCTGCAGCTAGCTGTAGCTTGCTGCAGCTAGCTGTAGCTTGCTGCAGCTAGCTGTAGGTTGCTGCAGCTAGCTGTAGCTTGCTGCAGCTAGCTGTAGCTTGCTGCAGCTAGCCGTAGCTATCCGGAGCTCGCTGGAGCTCGCTGCAGCTATTTGTAGCTAGCTGTAGCTGTCCGTAGCTAGCCGTAGCTAGCCGTAGCTAGCTGGAGCTAGCCGTAGCTAGCTGGAGCTGACTACAGCTAGCTCCAACTAGCTGCTACCTGGAGGTACCTGCTGGTGCTGCGGCAGTTTCTTTTGCTGCTTTAATCTTCTGTGTGAGAGCGCTTTTATTCTGCTGCTGTGTGGGGTGGCTCTACACCCGAACTCCGCAGTGGTCCATTGGTCCACTGGGCGGTCACTTCCCCAGTGGCGGCGTTTGCCGTGCAAATCGGAAGAATGGGGGCTTCTAATGCATAAATGCATATTCAAATGCATTTAAATACAGTTCAAATTAAAATTTAAATAAAGTTTTTAATTAAAAAAGGCTTTTTGAACTTCTGGAGGCTGAGAACAACGCAGGCATCTGGCGTGGCAGTGGGATACCGGGTGTACAGACACCGGAACAGGCTGCGGCGCGTCTTCGTCTGTTCTCCGAAGAAATCAAATTAAATAAAAATTAATTAAATTATTTAAATTAATTTCAATTTCAAATCAAAATTTAAACAAAGAGGAGCTGCCGCTGGCTGCGGCGCTGCCAGTGCCGGCTGGAGGCGGCAGCGGGCGGTTTTCTTTTGCTGCTGCGTCTGTTATCAAAGAAGTGATTCCGGATTGCGAAAATGAGTTGAATTAAATTGAATTAAATTGAATTAAATTGAATTATTATAATTATTTGTTCTTTGTCAATTTTGATTTTGTCGTTTTCCCGCTTTCGCGGGGTTTTTCCAAGTGTCTGTTGAGGTGTCTGTACACCTCCGGCGCGGCGGCGTCGGTTGCCCGTCTCCATCTGGGCTCATTTTTCTGCATTTTTCTCCATTTAAAAGTTTTCTGGCCAAATAAAACCTCCAGAACATTTCAATTCCACCCAAAGAGCCCCGAAAGTGCCCAATGTCGTGCACATACCTGTCCGCGGGGTCCCGGGGGCTGCGCTCTCCGGGGGCCCCCGGGCCGTTCCCGTGCGGGTCTCTCTCGCTGCCGCCGCTGGGGCCCCCTGGGGCCCCCGGGGGCCCCTGCGGGCCCCACGGGGGCCCCCCGGGGGCCCCGCAGGAGGACGTGAGGGCCCCCGGAGACGAAGCCAGGTCCAGCAGCACGCTGAGGCCCCGGGAAAAGAGAACCCTGTGGGTGGGGGACCTGGACCGGGCGGGGGCCCCCGTGGACGAGGCCTATGTGCGGCAGCAAATGTTTTGGGAGTTCGGGGGGGCCCTTTTGGGGGTTAGGGTTTGCAGAGACCGCAGCAGCAGACAGCCAAGTTTTGCTTTTGTGGAGTTCAAGTCCCAAACCCTCGCGCAGTACATTCTCGAGCACATGAACGGCAAGTACGTCCCCGGCAAGCAGCACAAGTACCGCCTCAACTGGGCCTCCTTCAACCTCTCCGACAACCCGCAGCAGCAGCAGCAGCAGCAGCAGCAGCAGCAGCAGCAGCTGCAGGCCATGCAGCAGCGGGGCGTCTACGCGAGGCCCCCGCAGCTTCACAGGCCACCAACGGCACTGCAGCTGGACGCAGAAGCAGGTACACTCTTCGCAGGGTTGGCGGTCTTGGGAAAAGGGTTTAGGGTTTAGGGTTTGGGGTTTAGGGTTTAGGGTTTAGGGTTTGCTGCAGCGCGTCGCGGGGAAACAGCTTCGGTGTGGGTGGGGAGTTTAGACCCTGGGACTTGTCGCGAAGCCGGTAGAGCCTAGGGTCTGGCCTGGGGCCTAGAGCCTAGGGTTTAGGGTTTAGGGTTTAGGGTTTAGGGTTTAGGGTTTGCTGCAGCGCGTCGCGGGGAAACAGCTTCGGTGTGGGTGGGGAGTTTAGACCCTGGGACTTGTCGCGAAGAAATCGAAGAACTTTTCCAAAACCACTACAGCAGCGTCGCCCTCGTCAAACTCATCACCGACCCCAACACCGGTGCTGCTGCTGCTGCTGCTGCTGCTGCTGCTGCTGCTGCTGCTGCTGCTGCTGTTGCTGGTGTGATGATGGTGCTGGTGCTGCTGCGGCTGGGACCATGCTGCTGCTGCTGTGGTGCTGCTGCTGCGCCTGCTGCGCCTGCTGCTGCTGCTGGTGCGGCTGCGGCTGCGTCGCTTTTTCTGCTGCTGCTGCAGCTGTGATGCTGCTGCTGCTGCTGCTGCTGCAGTGGTCATGGGGCTGCAGCTGTTGCTGCAACTGTGATTATGACGGTTATGATGATAATGCTGCTGCTCTGTCTGCTGCTGCTGCTGCTGTTGGTGATGATGATCATGCTGCTGCTGCTGGTAATGGCCATACTGCTGCTGTTAATGGCGATCATGCTGCCGCTGCTGCTGCTGCTGCTGCTGCTGTGTCCGTATTGTCTTAATTTGGGCCTAACTTTTTGCTGCGGCTGTCTCCTTTTGTCTGCTGCTGCTGCTGCTGCTGTCTCCTTTTCTTTGTCTCTTTTCCCACGGCCTTATCGCAGCAATTTCTTTATTCCCTAATTAACCTATAGACAAGTCCCTCAGTCTCCTCCAATCTCTTCACATCTGCTGCTACTGCTGCTGCTGCTGCTGCTTCTGCTGCTGCTCCTGCTGCTGCTGCTGCTGCTGCTGCTGCTGCAGGCAGCTGCAAGGGCTTTGGCTTTGTGCATTTCCTAGACCCTGAAGAAGCAGAAAGAAGTATAGAAGAAATGACAGGAGCCATTTGCCACGGGAGAAGAATTCGAGTTAATAGATCCCACAGCAGCAAAGCTGTGGGGGGCCCCCCAATGGGGGCCCCCCTGGGGGCCCCCATTGGCCCCCGGGGGCCCCCGGGGGTCCCCCCCGGGGGCCCCCCGGGGGGTCCCCCGGGGGCCCCCGGAAACCCCGCGCTGCAGGGAGACAGTCTCTTTAGAGCAGCAATGCACAAGATATATAGTGCAACAGCAAAAGAGGCGGAGAGAAAAGCTGCTGCTTGCTGCAGCTTGTCTGCTGCAGCAAAGCGGAAGCGGGGCGTGTGGGGAGCAGCAGGAGCAGCAGGAGCAGCAGCAGAGCCCCCGAAGCTGGTGGTGCGGGGCCTGGACTGCAGCAGCTGCAGCACGGAAGAGCTGGAGAGACACTTTAGTCCTTTTGGAGAAGTTTTGCAGATTAGATTGTCTCCAAATGGAAAAGCAACTTTGATTTTTGCTGATGCTGCTGCTGCAGTGCATGCGCTGCAGTGTATGGACGGCGCAGCAGTGGGGACTGCTCGGGTGTCTCTCGAGCTCCAGGGCGAGCTGCCTCCCGACTGCGCTGCTGCTGCTGCTGCTGCTGCTGCTGCTGCAGGGGGCGACGCGGCTGGCTGGTGCGCCGGCGTCGAGCAGCAGCAGCTCGCCCTCGAGCAGCAGCAGATCCAGCAGCAGCAGCTGCTGCGCCAGCAGCAGCAGCAGCAGCAGCAGCAAGCCGCCCAGTTCACGCAGTACTACCAGCTCCAGCTGCAGCAGCAGCAGCAGCTCATGCTGCAGCAGCACCAAGCCGCCCTCGCCGCTGCAGGCGGGCCCCAAGGGGGGCCCCCAGGGGGGCCCCCCGGGGGGCCCCCAGGGGGG
>NW_013541458.1:555453-567566 GCF_000499545.2 Eimeria tenella
ATTTCCTTTTGAGTTCCGGGGGGGCCCCCCTGGGGGCCCCCCGGGGGGCCCCCAGGGGGACCCCCGGGGGGCCCCCGGGTCAGGGGGCCCCCAACTGAAGAAGAAATCAGTGGGGCTCTTTTTGCTGACACAGATCCTTGTTTAGTTCCTGCTGAGTTGCTGCCGCAGTGTATGTACAGCGCAGAGGCTGTGGGGCGCTGCTGCAGCATGGAGCGGCACGCGTTTGCTGCTGCTGCTGCTGCTGCTGCTGCTGCGCCGTGTCAGCAGCAGCTGCCGACGGACGCAAGGGGCCACTTCGTGCTGCAGCCCGTCGACGACGAAGTTGCTGCTGCTGCTGCTGCCTTAGCAGCAGCAGCAAAAGTGCAGCTGCAGCAAAAGGTGGCGCGGGGGCTGCTGCTGCAGCCGCAGGATCTCGAGTGTCTGTACACCTCAGAACCCGACTCTTGCTGCTGCTGACCAACTTCTCCAAACTTCGCCAAAGTTCGCCAAATTTTCTCCAAATTTCTGCAGTCAAATCCCAAATTCTTTTTTGTTCATTTCTGCAATTTTATTTATTTTCATTTCGCTCAAAAAGCCCTTTTTCGAGCTCCAAAATCCTTCTCCAATTCTCCAAAAGGGCCTCAAGACACACCCCGTGTCTTCTCCATCTTTGTCCTTTTCTTGTATTTTTTGTCCCTTTTTTGTCTTTTTTTTGTTTCTTTTTTGTCTCCTTTTTGTCTCCCTTTGTCTCCTTTTTGTCCTTTCTGTTTTTTTGTCCTTTTTGTCTTTTTTTATTTTTTTTTTGTTTTTTACCAAGCCCAAGTCCCCCGTCTCCTCCGCAATTTTGCAATTAGATTCAGAATTCGAAAATTAAATTAAATAAATTAAATTGCTTAAATTAATTAAATTAATTTAATTTAATTAATTTGATTAAATTATTGAATTGAAATGATTCGAAAATAACTAAATTGAGTTTATTTAATTCAATTTAAGTGTCAAGTGTCAAAGTGTCAAACGGAGGTGGCTATGTATATGCGTGGGACTTTTAAACGTGCAAATAAAAGAGAAACTAAAAAGAAATAAAAAGAAACAAAAAATAAATAAAAAAGAAGTGAAAAACGAAACAAAAGGGAATAAAAAAGAAATAGAAAGGAAAAAAGAAATAAAAGAGAAAAAAATGGAAAAGAAAGGAACTAAAAGAAATAAAAAAAAAAGAAAAGAAAATAATAAAAAAGTGAGAACAAGAATAAAATAAATAAAAAATAAATAAAAAGAAATAAAATAAAAATGTTGACTAAATGGTATTTTCTGAATTTTCTTTCCGCCTTTGTTAATGATAATTATTTCTTTCCTTCTATTCCCGATTTCATTTATTTCATTTATTTATTTGTTTATTTATTTGTTATTTATTTATTTAATTTATTTATTTACTTTATTTTTGGAGAAGTGCATGCATTATATATGCATATATATGCACACTTGCATTATATACATATATATAACTTTTATTTAGTTATTATATATAATGTATATATATGTCTTACATATATTGTACATTATATAATATACAATACATATAAGTTACATATATTCCACATTATATGTATAATACACGCATGATATATTATTGTATATTATATGATATACTATATATAATATATATATGATGTATATTATATATATATATATATTTTACATATGAATTATATGTACAATATACATATTATATGTATTGTATATTATATAATATACAGTACATATACATATATATTATATATATTGCATGTATAATATATATATACTATATATATTGTAATATTACAAAATATACAATATATACATACATTTATATATATTATACATTATACGTATAATATATACATATTACAATATTGTATATGCCAAAATATACAATATATATAAACTAAATAAAATTTATTTCATTAATTCGAACTTTCGGGGAATTTCCAAAAAACGAAATAACGCATGCAAACGCGGCCGCGCGGTGTACGTACACCGCGTGGCCGCGGCCTGCAAACGAACTTCCTGATTTGCAAACTCAATTAAACAACTAAATAAATAACTAAATCACTGAATAACTAAACAAATAAATAAATAAATAAATAATGATAAATAAATAATAGATAAAGAATTGAATAATTTCAAGGTCCCTCTTCAGCAGCCACCGCAGCTGTCTAGACACCCCAACAGCCCGCCTCCACAAGAGACAAAACCACAGAAAATCAAATAAACAAAAAAGGAGACACAAAAAGAGACACAACACAGAAACAAAACACACAACTCTAGGGCCCCTTTGGGGCCCCTAATGGGGTCCCCTTGGGGCCCCACTAGGGGCCCCTTGAGTCCCCCTTGGAATCCCTCTGGGAACCCCGTAGGGGCCCCCCGAGGGGCCCCTGGGGGGCTCCTGAGGGCGCCCCGAGGGGCCCCTGGGGGCCCCTTGGAGCACCAGTTCAAAAAAAGGCCTACAGGGGACCCCAAAGGACCAGAAGGGCCCCAAGCTGCAAATGGGGGCCCCCACGAGGTACTGCGGGCCCCGCAAGGCCGGCCGTGGGAGCCCCTGGGGGCCCCCCAGAAGCCTCTGTGGGCCCTGGGGGGCCCCCTGGGGGCCCCCAGAAGCCGCTGAAGGCCCCAGGGGGCCCCCTTAGGGGCCCCACAGCGAGCTGCTGTGGGTGGGGGCCCTTTGTTGTGGGAAAGTAGAATTTAGGTGTAGAGTTTAGGGACAAGAAAGAAAAGAAAGAAAAGTAAGAAATCTTAAAAGGGCTTTTGCATGCGCATGCACTCAAGACAGCAGCCGGCGTTTGGGGCTTTCGAGCCTCCCCTCCTCTGCATGCACTACAAAGTCCGTCAGAGAGGCTGGCGTTGCTTCCCGAGTTGAGGCAACCTGCAAGCAGCAGCAGCAGCAGCAGCAGCAGCAGCACAGCAGCAGCAGCAGCACAGCAGCAGCAGCGCAGCAGCAGCAGTAGCGCAGTAGCAGCTTCTCCAGCCCGCCCATATCTCTGTTTCCCGACTGCCGCAGTAAAGGTGGCACGAAAGGGCTTAGGGGGGAAGTAGCAGCAGCAGCAGCAGCAGCATCAGCAGCAGCAGCAGCAAGCGCACAGCTCTGCTCTGCATGCACCCACGGGGCTGTCGTCTTCGAGGGTTTTACACTTTTCACTTTTTGGCGAATCTCCTTTTGGGGGAGACGCCAAAGAATACATTATTACCCCCGCCACGCACTGCTCACACCCAAACCCTAAACCCTAAACCCTAAACCCTAAACCCTAAACCCTAGGTCCTGGGTATTAGAGCCCGCGCGGCAACTCCCGCTGCACGAGACGGCCCAGCGGCCAGGCTACACCTCCACTCCCAAACCCCAAACCCTAAACCCTCCGCCCCCGGACCGAAACCCCAAACCCCAAACCCTAAACCCTAAACCCTAAACCCTCGACTTGCCGTGATCGCGGAGGCGGCAGTCCAGGCGTTGAGGCACTGGTTGGGTTGGATTTCGCAAAAAAGAAAATGCGAAATAATAAAAACTAATGCCACTTTGAGGCCCTGCAGCTCCGCATACACCCCACAACCCTGTCTGTACACCCCACAACCCTGTCTGTACACCCCAGCGGCCCAGCAGCAGCAGGAGCAGCAGCCGCAGCAGCACAGTAAGCCACAAGCTGCAGCGAAAGCAGAACCAGTCACGGCGAAAGCTGCTGCAGCAGATGCAGCAGCAGCAGTACCGATCACGGCAAAAGCACCAGCAGCAGCAGCAGCAGGAGCAGCAGCAGCAGGAGCAGCAGCAGCAGGAACAGCAGCAGCAGCAAACCTTGAGAATGCCAGTGGAGACGGCGCCGAAGCTGGACATTAAATACCAAAGAGTCCCCGAGTGGACCCACCCCGAAATGAACAGCCACAGGCTGCAGCTAGCCACAGTCTGAGCAGCAGCAGCAGCAGCAGCAGCAACAACGAGACCCCTACACAGTTTGCTGCTGCTTGCTGCTTTCCCCCCCTACACCACCCCCGCAGCTGTCCCTAACCCACGGGGGGCCCCCAGAGCCTCGCACTAGGGGGCCCCCAACGGGGTACTACGGGGGCCCCCAGAAGGGTCCTGGGGGGCCCCCTAAAGGGTCCTCCTTGGGTGTTAGGGCTCCCCCAGGGGACCCCAAAGAGTGCTAGGGGCCCCCTAAGGGTACTGGGGGCCCCCGAAAAAGGGTGCTGGGGGCCCCCTAAAGAGGGTGCTGGGGGCCCCCTAAAAGCGGTACTGGGGGCCCCTTAAAAGAGCACTGGGGGCCTCTGAAAAGGGTACTGGGAGCCTCTAAAAAGGGTGCTGGGGGCCCCTAAAAAGGGTACTGGGGGCCCCTAAAAAGGGTACTGGGGGCCCCTAAAAAGGGTGCTGGGGGCCCCTTGAACTGACATGAATAGAACCTCCTTTGCGGCGAATCGGCAGCAGCACCGCCTCTTCGAATTGTGGGGCAGTCCAGATGAGACTCCAGAGAGTTATCACCACGCTGCTGCAGACGCTGCAGCAGCAGCAGCAGCAGCAGCAGCAGCAGCGGAGCCGTCAACACACCAGGCAGCAGCCCCAGGCGCACCCGCAGCACAGCTGCAGCGCCACCCCGCTGCACTCGTCAGTGCTAAGGGTCTAGGGTTTAGCGTTTGCTCCTAGGGTTTAGGGTTTCGGTTTGTTGCTAGGGTTTAGGGTTTAGCGTTTGCTCTTAAAGTTCAGGGTTCACAGTCTAGGGTTTGTTCCTAGGGTGTAGGGTTCCGAAGCTAGAGTATGATCCTAGGGTTTAGGGTTCGTGGCTAGGGTTTAGGGTTTGGGAGGATGTAGGGTTTAGGGTTTAGGGTTGGACCCCATCATGCAGACGAGGTTGGGGCCTTCTACGGGGTTTTGGCCCTTCATGAACTTCTCATTCAAAACAAAAGTTAATCCCATTAACACTGCAGCAACCAGAATCAAAGAAGTTCCCAAAAACTCTTCGTTGCGAAACGTCAGCTCCAGCTGGCAGGCCTTCAGCGAAACCCCCAGACTTATCACCACTATCTGCGCGCAAACCCTAAACCCTAAACCCTAAACCCTAAACCCTAAGCCCTAGCGAGCGAAGCGCACGAGGCGCCGCCCGGCTCAGCGGCTCCCACGCTGCCGAACCCTACACCCTAAACCCCAAACCCTAAACCCTAAACCCCAAACCCTAAACCCCAAACCCTAAACCCTAAACCCTCACGGCGAGCCACTGGGTGGAGCTGAGTCTTCGTTTGAGAATCAAAGCTGACCAAACTGCAGTCCAAACTAAAGACGAACTATCCACCACAATATAAACAGCAGCCCCCGCGTAAATCAACCCCGCTGCAAAACAAGAAGAAAATAATGAAATTAATAAAATAAATAATGAAATAAAAGGAAATAAAAGAGATTTTAAAAGGCAAAAGCAATTCGAAATTGTTAGAGGGGTTCGAGGAGAGCAAACAGAATCAAAAAAGAAAAAAAAGGCAAAAATTGAGGTATTTTATGCCCATAGTCAACGTGCAGCAGCAGCAGCCGCAGCAGCAGCAGCAGATGCAGCAGCAGCAGATGAAGCAGCAGCAGCAGCCCAAAAGCCATCAGGAGACACACATAACCGCAGCAGCTCCAGAACCACTCCAAGTCGCAAAACCCCAAACCCTAACCCCTAAACCCCAAACCCTAAACCCTAAACCCTCCGCTTGCCTTTCTTGAGCAGCTGGTTGACAATGTCCAAAAGAGACACCAGGAGGCCTTTCCGCCAATCACATTCCCTAAAAGGAGACACAATGAGGTGTACAGACAGCTACGGGGTGTATAGGCAGCTGTGGGGTGTACAGACAGCTGCGGGGTGTATAGGCAGCTGTGGGGCGTACAGACAGCTGCGGGGTGTATAGGCAGCTGTGGGGTGTACAGACAGCTGCGGGGTGTATAGGCAGCTGTGGGGTGTATAGGGAGGTGTGGGGTGTACAGGGAGGTGCGGGGTTTTTGTGTTTTGGGGTTTAGGGTTTAGGGTTTAGGGTTTGGGGAGGTTTAGGGTTTTAGGGTTTGCAGCTGAGCCGCAGGGGACTTGGGGAGGCCTGGGAGACAAAAGTCTAGGGTTTAGGGTTTGCAGCTGAGCCGCAGGGGCCTTGGGGAGAACTGGGACAAGGGTTTAGGGTTTAGGGTTTAGGGTTTACCCGAGGGACTTCTTCGTGGGCAAAAGGCCAACCATCATCATCGAGTAATAGTGCGGAATTAAAATTGAGAAAGTGCTCGACTGAAAAACAAAAATAAAAAATAAAAAATAAATGAATAAATACATAAAAACAAACAATTAAATAAAAGAAAATAAATAACAAACAATTAAATAAATAATAAATGAATATATAAAAAATAAAATAAAAAATAAATAAATCAATAAATAAATAATAAATAAATAAATAGATACTCAAATAACAATTAAATAATAAATGAATAAATTAAAAAAATAAATAAATAACAAATAATTGAATAATAAATAAATAAATAAATAAAATAGTGGTATGTTGAAATGGAAGGAAGTTAAAAATAGACGAAGCAGAGAAATGGAAAGAAAATGAAAAGGAATAAAAAAGAAAAAGAAAAATGATAAAAAAGAAATAAAAAGAAATAAAGAAATAAAATTAATAAAAAGAAATAAATAGAAATGAAGAAGTAAACAAAGAAATATGAAAAGAAATAAAAGAAATAACAAGAAATAAAAAGAAATAGAGAAATAAAAAGGAATATAAAAAGAAAAAAAAGAAATAAAAAGAAACAAAAAAGAATATAAAAAGAAATAAAAAGAAAATATTAAAAGGAACACAAATCAGTTTAAAAAGTAGTAAAAAGGAAATAAAAAATTTTACACTAAAAAAAACGGGGAAAAAGAAAGTTAAAAACATAAAAAAGAAATAAAAGAAGAAATAAAAAGGAAATAGAAGAGAAATAAAAAGGAAATAAGAAAGAAATAAAAACGAAATAAAAAAGAGATAAATGAAATATAAAAGAAACAAAAAAGAAACAAGAAGGAGAGAAAAAAGAAATAAAAAGGAATAGAAAGGAGACGAAAACTAACCAAAAAGATGAAAAAAGAAACCAAAAAGAGACAAAAAAGACACAAAAAGAGGAATAAAGAAAAGAAGAAAAAGACCCTTAAACTGGCAAAACGGAGACAAAAAGGAGATAAAAAAGAATCAAAAAAGGGACAAAAAAAGAATCGAAAAGGAGACAAGAAAGAATCAAAAATGAGACCAAAAATAGATTGAAAAAAGACAAAAAAGAATCGAGAAGAGGTCGAAAAAGAGGCAAACAAGAGACAAAAAAGAGATTAAAAAAGAACCAAAAGGTAATCCAAAATGATAACAAAAAAGAATCAAAAAGGGAGAAAAAATAATCAAAAAGAGAACAAAAAACCAGACAAAATGAAACAAAAAAAGACCAAAAATGAGACAAAATGAGGGAAAAAGAGATGAAAAGCAAAAAAAGAAACAGAAAAAGACAAAAAAGAAACAAAAAAGAGGCAAAGAACGAGACAAAAGAGAGAAAAAAAGAAACAAAAAAGAAGCAAAAGAGGAGACAAAAAAGAGACATAAAACAAACGGAAAAGGGACAAAAAAGAGACAAAAAGGATAAAAAAATTGGAAAAAAAGACAAAAAAACATAAAAAGAGACACAAAAGAAGATTAAAAAAAGACGAAAAAGAAGCGAAGGAAGGACAAAAAGTAAAAACGGAAAAGATAAAAACAAAAAGATGAAAAGATAAACAAAACTAATCAATAACTTGATAAATTAATAATAAATAAATAAATAATAAACAAATAAGAAAATAAGTAAATAAGTAAACAAATAAATAATACATAATAAATAATAAATAAACAAATAAATAAATAATAAATAAGAAATAATAATAAATAAGAAATAATAAATAATAATAAATAAAGTCTGACATTGGCGCCTCCATTGAATTTGATTATATCCACCAAAAGAGGCTGGACACAATAAGCTGCTAAGAAGGCAGCAACTAGCGCTAGCTGCAGCAGCAGCCGCCCCGAAGCAGGCGCTGCTGCTGCTGCTGCTGCTGCTGCTGCTGCTGCTGCTGCTGCTGCTGCTGCAGTCCCCATGGCCGCCGTCTGCGAAGGGCCAGCTCCCCCAGCTGCGCGCGACGCGCCGACACGACCGGCAGCAGCAGCAGCAGCAGCAGCAGCAGCTGCGGCAGCAGCAGCAGCAGCAGCAGCAGCTAGCTGCAGAGGAGCGCTCGCTAGCAAGCTAGCTAGCCGGCGGGCAGGCGGGTTGCGCTGGGGCGGGAGCGGCCGCCAAACCCTAAACCCTAAACCCTAAACCCTCGACGCGGGATGGGAGGGAAGCGAGACGCGCCACGAGGAAGGCCTGCTGCTGCTGCATGCAAAGCTTTGAATTGTTTTTCCTGAATTAAATAAATTGGATTTAATTAATTTAATTAATCTAATTAATTTAATCAAAGAAAAAGAAAAGACACAAGAAGGACAAAAGGGAGCTGTGGGGCCGGGGCTGTTGGGTGCGCGGCGGAGGTGTCTGTACACCTGAAGCCCAGCGCTGCAAACCCTCGAAGTGGATTTATTTCAAATTTACAATAAATTAAAATTAAAATTAAAATTAAAATTAAAATAAAACAAAAGAGAATTAAAGGAACTTCCAAACCCTCGGGGCTGCTGCTGTCTCAGCGGCTGCTGGGGGCTGCGGTGTCTGTACACCCCAGCTGCCTCGGGTGTATAGACAGCTCCTTCTTCCCCGCCACTTCCTTTTCCTTTTCCCTCGACTTTTCCCTCAATCGCTCCCAAACCCTAAACCCTAAACCCTAAACCCTAAACCCTAAGCCCTAGACTCGCCGCGAGCTCGATCCGAAGTCGATGCAGCCGCCACAGCCCCAGACCCAAAGCCCTAAACCCTAAACCCTAAACCCTTGACTCTCAGCCTTTGAGCGTGAGCAACACAGGGGCTTTGTGTCTGTGCTGGGGTGTACGTACACCTGAAGCAGCAGCAAACGGAGACAAAGGGAGACACAAGCAGCAGCAGCAAAAATACAGCAGCAAAAATGCAGCAACAAAAATGCAGCAGCAAAACCCTAAACCCTAGGGCCCTCGCGGGCTGAGTCTTCCAAAGGGCACGGGGGCCCCTCGGGGTCCCCCAGCTTTCCTACAGCAGCAGCAGCAGCAGCAGCAGCAGCAGCAGCAGCCAGTCAGCAGCAGCAGTAGCAGCAAGAACAGCGGCCGATCCGCAGCAGCAGCAACAGCTCATCTGCAGCAGCAGGAGATGCGGCAGTGGTAGCTGCAGCGGGTTAACCGCACGAGCAGCAGCAGCAGCAGCTAGCCAGCAGCAGCAGCAGCAACAGCAGCAGCAGCAGCAGCAGCAGCAGTGATGTTTGGGTGCGCGGGCGGCCACAAAAGCCGCCTGAGCGTCAGCAGCGATGGTTTATTTTTTTATAAAAAAACGACAAAGGCAGAAGCCCACTTTTATTTGCTGCTGCATGCGCTCGTGCAAAGGAAAGCAGCAGCAGCAGCAGCAGAAACAGCAGCAGCAGCAGCAGCGTCGGGGGCAGCAGAAACAGCAGCAGCGGCAGCAGTTCAAGGACCAGAACCAGCAGCAGCAGCTGCTGCTGCGGCACCAGCAGCAGCAGCAGCAGCAGCAGAAATGGCAGCAGCAGCAGCAGAAACAGCAGCAGCAGCAGCAGAAACGGCAGCAGCAGACACAACAACAGCAGCAGCAGCAGCAGCAAGTACCTTTGCTGTAGATCTGGTGAATGGAGGCTGTCCATTGGGCTGCAAAGAAAACTGCCCGCTGCTGCTGCTGCAGCAGCAAGAAAAGATAAATGGAAAAGATGGAGGAGGCGGCTCGGAGTCTGCTGCTGCTGCTGCTGCTGCTGCAGCAGGAACAGCAGCAGCAGAAACAGCTGCGGAGCTCCTGCCGTTCATGCCCAGGCTGTTTGGAGTTTATTTAAATGACAAAAAGGAGACAGCTGCAGCAGCAAATAAGGAGACAACTGCAGCAGCAAATAAGGAGAGAGCTGCAGCAGCAACTGCAGCAGCAAATGAGGAGACAACTGCAGCAGCAACTGCAGCAGCAAATGAGGAGACAACTGCAGCGCCAAATAAGGTGACAGCTGCAGCAGCAAATGAGGAGACAGCTGCAGCAGCAAATAGGGAGACAACTGCAGCAGCAAACAAGGAGACGACTGCTGCAGCAACTAGGGAGTCAACTGCTGCAGCACATAGGGAGACAACTGCAGCAGCAAATGAGGAAGCAACTGCAGCAGCAAACGGAACAACTGCAACAGCAAGTGAGGAAGCAGCAGCAGCAGCAAATGAAGAAAAAGGAGAAGACAAAGAAGCAGCAGTTTTGTGTCTGGAGAATTTGCTGCTGGGCCTCGAAGACCCCTTAGTGATAGACATTAAACTTGGTGCGCATTTTTATTTAATTTAATTTAATTTAATTTAATTTAATTAATTAAATTGAATTAAATTAAATCAAATTAATTATTCAAATTCACTAGTTTTGCTTCTAAATTGGCAAACGGTCAACCGCTTTTTAGGATGCATGCAGACTAGACTAGCAGCAGCAGCAACAGCAGCAGCAGCAGCAGCAGCAGCAGCAGCAGCAGCAGTTGCAGCAGTTGCTGCTGCTGCTGCTGTGCTGCAGCCCCTTGTGCCGCTGCTGCAGCTGCTGCTGGGTGTCGGTGGCTGCTGCCTCTGCCGCTGCCGGCGTCCATCTCTCTCCGCTGCTGCTGCTGCTGCTGCTGCTGCTGCTGCTGCTGCTGCTGCTGCTGCTGTTTAGGGACTCGGCTGCACGGGGAGGGCGTGAGCGTGGGGCGGCGGCGGCGGGCGGAAGCGCAAGCTGCTGCTCGAGGTGCTGCTGCACTTGGTGTCTCCTTTTGCGGCTTGTGGGGACTGCAGCAGCAGCAGCAGCAGCAGTGGCAGGGGGGGTCCCGTCTTGCTGCTGCTGCTTTCCGCCCCACAACTCTTGCTGCTTACCAGGAGCTCTTCCGCGCCTTTCTGGTGTCTGTACACCCCACGCCTGCTGCGGTGTACAGACACCTCGCGGCTTCTCTCAAAACTCTTTTTCTTCTTCTCAACAAAAAACATTCCCCACAACTCTTCGGCGCAAGTTTGCTCTTCGTCGCCGGTACCCTCCAACGGGGGCCCCACGGGGGCCCCCAGGGGGGCCCCCTGGGGCGAATTATCCGGGACTGGCGGGGGCGCGGGGCTCGCGCAGACCGCCAGCGCACGAAAGAAGATTATTCCTGGTGCTGCTGCTGCAGCAGCAGCTGCTGCTGCTGCTGCTGCATGCATGCAGCCGAGTTTTGGGGCTTTCTTGCTGCAGCTTGTCTTGATTTATCTGCTTCTTCTTGATTTGTTATGATCAATTGAAGTCCGCATTTAAACGGGGGGACCTCCTGGGGTGTGTGTACAGCTCCTGCGGGCCTGCACAGGGTGTACGTACACCTCAATTCTTGACTTAGGGACTTTCTTCTTAAAGATATTCTACAAACTCCCCAGCTAGCCAAACAGCTAGCTGTCGAAGTGCTTAGCTAGCTAGCTAGCTAGCTAGCTAGCTAGCTAGATACGGCTAGCTAGCTACATCGCGAGCTAGCCACCTAACTAGATGGCTAGCTAGCTAGCTAGCTAGCTCGCTAGGTAGCTAGCTAGCTAGCGAGCCAGTCCCCCTCGCACCCAGCTAGCTGGCCAGCTAGCTAGCTAGCTAGCTAGCTAGCAGCACAGAGAAGAGTTCAAGACCGACTTGCTACATTAAAAAAAAGTTCTCTGGCGCGTTAGCTCGCTCTCTAGCCAGCTAGCTAGCCAGCCAGCTAGCTAGCCAGCCAGCTAGCCAGCTAGCTAGCCAGCTAGCTAGCTAGCTAGCTGTGTCTCCCTGCGCCCCGCGCTGGCTCCACCCCTGCAGCAGCTCCTGTACCCCCCCAGCCCCGAGGCCCCCCTGGGGGGCCCCCGCAGCAGCTTCGAGTGCATGCAGCAAATTCGAAAGCCCCAAAAGGCAGCCCTTCTCGGGGCCCCCCAGCCCCAAACTTGCATGCGCAAAGTCCACCAACTTCACCATCGCCACGCGCTCGGGGGCCCCCCCAGGGGGGCCCCCCGGGCCCCCCGACAGCCCC
>NW_013541458.1:567666-580189 GCF_000499545.2 Eimeria tenella
GGGGGCCCCCCAGGGGGGGCCTCGGGGCTGGGGGGGTACAGGAGCTGCTGCAGGGGTGGAGCCAGCGCGGGGCGCAGGGAGACACAGCTAGCTAGCTAGCTAGCTGGCTAGCTAGCTGGCTAGCTGGCTGGCTAGCTAGCTGGCTGGCTAGCTAGCTGGCTAGAGAGCGAGCTAACGCGCCAGAGAACTTTTTTTTAATGTAGCAAGTCGGTCTTGAACTCTTCTCTGTGCTGCTAGCTAGCTAGCTAGCTAGCTAGCTGGCCAGCTAGCTGGGTGCGAGGGGGACTGGCTCGCTAGCTAGCTAGCTACCTAGCGAGCTAGCTAGCTAGCTAGCTAGCCATCTAGTTAGGTGGCTAGCTCGCGATGTAGCTAGCTAGCCGTATCTAGCTAGCTAGCTAGCTAGCTAGCTAGCTAGCTAAGCACTTCGACAGCTAGCTGTTTGGCTAGCTGGGGAGTTTGTAGAATATCTTTAAGAAGAAAGTCCCTAAGTCAAGAATTGAGGTGTACGTACACCCTGTGCAGGCCCGCAGGAGCTGTACACACACCCCAGGAGGTCCCCCCGTTTAAATGCGGACTTCAATTGATCATAACAAATCAAGAAGAAGCAGATAAATCAAGACAAGCTGCAGCAAGAAAGCCCCAAAACTCGGCTGCATGCATGCAGCAGCAGCAGCAGCAGCTGCTGCTGCAGCAGCAGCACCAGGAATAATCTTCTTTCGTGCGCTGGCGGTCTGCGCGAGCCCCGCGCCCCCGCCAGTCCCGGATAATTCGATTAAATGAATTACTTGGTGAATAAATTAATTTACTTTATTTAATTTATTTAATTAATTATTTTATTACTATTTAATTTCCTTTTTTCATTTCCGCGCGTAAGACAGCCGCAGGGGAGTGCCGCTGATGGTTTGGCCCTGCAGCTCTGCAGCGCAGCAGCAAAGACACCGCAAAACAGCGCGAAAACGCGAAATAAATGCAAATAAAAGGATTTAAATTGAAATAAAATTAATTAATTGGAATTACTAAACATAAACAGCAACAAGAAGCGAAAAAAGGACAAAAACCCCGGAAAAACGAGAACAGTGTGGCTGCGCTGCGTGGCTGGAACTTGCAGAAGTGGAAAAATCATTTTTTTCACTCGAATTGGAGAATAAATATCAATTAAATGGCATTTCTCATTTAATTTGAAACATAAATGAAATAAAAGATACTTTTGATTCAAAACAAATTCAAAATCGCCAACAAATGATACTCTTTAGCTGCAACACGCGGCCGTGTGCGTTGTGATGCATGCATGCAACGCATGCACGAAACAAATGCAGTAAAATAAACTGAAATGAATAAATACATAAATAAACAAACTGATAAATGAATAAAATAATAATAAAATAATAGATAAAAATAAATAAAATACACAATAAATATAAAATGAAATAAATGCAAAATGCACATATTCAACAAAATCCAAAACAAGCCCTGGGCAGGAGAAAAAGCACAAATACAGAACGTGAGGCGAAGACGCATGCATCTGCTGCTGCCGCTTCCGCTGCTGCTGCTGCTGCTGCTGCTGCTGCTGCTTACTGCTGAGGGCCTTGGCAGCTAGGGCCTCGGAAGCATATTCCACAAAAGCAACTTTTTTGAAAAGAATGGCTCGAATGTCTATGAGGCCCTCGGCCTGGGAGAAGAGCTGCTGCAGCGCGAAGTTGGTGCACCACTCCGGCAAGTTCTCCACAAACAGCACTTTGTTCGAGCTCCCCTGCAGCAGCAGCAGCAGCAGCAGCAGCAGCAGCAGGCGCAGCAGCAGCAGCAGCAGACGCGGTACACACAGCAGCGAAACCAGCAGCGGGGAGTTGATACTTCTTTGACGGCCATTCGTGGTGTCTTAAAACAAAGATATTTGAAACCAAAATATAAAATAAATAAATATAAATAAATAAATTAAAATAAATAAACAAAAAATAAATGAATAAAAAGATAAATAAATGTTCTGCATGTGGAGGAGATGCATTTCAAAGAAAAAAAGAAGCCATTTATGAATTCAGGTGTACAGACAGCTGCTGCTGCTGAGCTGCAAATGCGTACGGGGCCTTGAGAGCCTGTTGCTGCGCCGTCAGCAGCACCTTGCTGCTGCTGCTGCTGCTGTTGCTGCTGCTGCTGCTGCTGCTGCCGAGCAGCAGCAACGAGAGCAGCAGGGTTCGTGGACCCTGTGGCTTGCGGCGGCAGTCCCGAAGGGCTCTGAAGCAACACAAACCCCAGCAGCAAAACTCTAGCAGCTGCAGCAGCAGCAACATGCCAAGCAGCTGCAGCAGCAGCAGCCCGCCCTGCAGCAGAAGCAGACTGGTCAGCTGCAGCAGCAACACGCCTAGCAGCAGCACTGGCAGGCCGAGCAGCAGCAGCAGCAGCAGCAGCAGCGGCAGCAGCACGCCCATCGTCAGCAGCAGCACGCCGACCCGCAGCAGCAGCACGCCGATCAGCAGCACGCCGCTCAGCAGCAGCAGCACGCCCACCAGCACCCAGCCCACCACCACAACCAGCAGCAGCAGCAGCAGCAGCAGCAGCAAACCTTGAGCGCGAGGTACTGCTGCTGCAGCTGCAGAAACAGCAGCTTTTGCTGCTCCTCCTTCTCCCGAACCCTCCGGGGCTTTCGGGGGCCCGGGGGCCTCGGGGTGTATGTACCGTCTTCTTTGGCAATGATGTCGCTTTTGGACAGCGCGTAGTTGATGTGCTGCAGCAGCAAACAACAAATAAATAACAAATGAACAAATAATAAATAATAAATAATGAATAAATAATAATAAATGAGTAAATAATCAATGAATAATTGTAATTAACTGAATCAGTCGAAGTGGTTCGGGTTCGTTGCAGCAAAGACGAAGGAAACAAATCCACATGGAGAAGCAGTTTGTCTGCTGCAGCAGCAAAATAAAAAAATAAATGAATAATTTAATTAATTAATTTACTCAATTAAATTAATTGATTAATTAATTTAATTAATTTAATTTAGAAGGGGCATGCAGCGGCTCGAATTAAATGCAGCAAAAAGCAGATGAAATTGCACAAAACTGCATGCAAGTTTATGAGCAGCAAAACAAAAATAAATAAACAAAACAATTTAATTAAACTAAATTAATTGAATTAAATCAATTAAATTAAATCAACTCAATTAAATTCAATTAATCAAATTAAAAACGCACTAGTGGCTGGCCGTGGTAAACAAATCCTTGCATGCCATTAAGTGCTGCTGTTGCTGCAGTTTCGTCTTTGAAGACAATCCAGGCCTGGCCTCTGCAGCAAATAAATAAATAAATAAATAAATAAATAAATAAAATAAATAAATAAATAAATAAACAAACAATTGTATTTTAGTTGTTGTTCTTTTTAGTGCAAGTCCGCAAGTCGAAGATTCAACGGGATACGCAAACAACTCAGAAGCTGCTGCTGCTGCTGCTGCTGTGCTGCTGCAGCTGCGCTTTTGCTGCAGCTGTGCTCAATAAACAAGTAACAACTCGCAGCGAACAATCAATTAATATTTATTGTTAATCATTTACTTTATTAATTTTATTAATTTATTAATTTTATTTATTTATTTAATTTGTTTACTTTTATTTCGCACCTTCTCCAGAAAGAGCCCATGGCCACAATTTGCCGAATTTCTCCGAACTGTCTAAACATGGACTTCAAGTTTTCCTTCAACTCTGTAAATAAATAAAAACAAATAAACATAAAGAAATAAATATAAATAAATAGATAAACATAAATAAAACAAATATCATTTTAAATCAAAATACCCAAAAACAAATGAACCCACAGATACCCTCAACAACCCTTTCTCGGGCCCCCTTCCACGCCTAGGGGCCTCTGGGGGGCCCCCCAGGGGGCCCCCAATGGGTCCCCTAGGCTCTCCCTTTTGGGCCTCCAGGAGGCCCCTGGGGATCCCCTGGGGCCCCTGGGGGCCCCCGTAGGGGCCCCCTGAGGGCCTCCTGAGGGTCCTAGGGGCCCCTAGGGGGCCCCTAGGGGGCCCACTAAGGAGCCCTAAGAGGCCCCTAGGGGCCCCTGGGGGCCCCCAAAAAGCACCTTATAGAGTCTCCAAAGTACCCCAAAAGTACCCTTATAAAGACCCGCTCAAAAGCCACCCACAGACACCCCGACGGGGCCCCTTCAGGGCCCCCGAAGGGCCCTTGAGGGTGCCCCCCTTGGGGGCCCCCCTGAGCCCCCCGGGGCCCCCCTGGGGCCCCCCGGGGCCCCCTGGGGCGTGTGGACTCACCGCGCAGTTTGACGCGGTCGTTAATGTTGGAAACGTAAATAGTGCAGTTGGGGGGAATCGAACCATCGACGGCTTTGGGCTGCAGGTACTTGAGGCGCTTCAGGTTCACCGCAGTCATTCCCACGGCGGCCATTTCCGGGGCCACGGGGCCCCACGCAGCCCCGGGGCCCCCCAGGGGGGCCCCCAGGGGGGCCCCCAGGGGGGCCCCCAGGGGGCCCCCCAGGGGGGCCCCCAGGGGGGCCCCCAGGGGGGCCCCCAGGGGGCCCCCCAGGGGGGCCCCCAGGGGGGCCCCCAGGGGGGCCCCCGGGGCGCCCCCCATCGCAGGCGCCGCCCCCAGCGCTGGACCCCCCAGCGCAGCCGGGAACGAACCCATCGCCCCGGGGGCCCCGTACCCCGGGGCCCCCATCCCCAGCCCGGGCGAGGGGCCCCCGGGCATGCGGCCCCCAAAGGGTACCCCGCCCATGGGGGCCCCCGGGGGGCCCCGCGACGGGGGGCCCCCGGGAGGGCCCCCGGGGGGGCCCCCGGGAGGGCCCCCGGGAGGGCCCCCGGGGGGGCCCCCGGGGGGGCCCCCGGGGGGGCCACCTGGGGGGCCCCCGGGGGGGCCCCCGGGGGGGGCCCCCATCATGGACCCACCCCCATCTTGCTGCGATGGAGGCCGCCAGCCAGGGGCCCCCGGACGCTGCCCCGAGGGCCCCGGGCCGTAGGGTACAGAAGGGGGCCCCGACATTGGCTAAGAGGGGGGCCTCCGGAAAAGACAAAAGCCAAAGAAAGGCTAATTCGAGGAGCAGCAGCTGCTGCGGCTGCACAGGCTGCTGCTGCTGCTGCTGCTGCAGCTGAGGCTTCGAACGAGTCGCGCTGCGTTGACAGGCGGCAAGAGCAGCACGAGGGAGAACGGCAGCAGCTGCTGCTTCTGCTGCTGCTGCTGCTGCAACAACTGACGGAATGCGCAAAAACCCGCAAAAGACAAGATCTTAGACAAGGCATCAGCAGCAAAAGGCAACAGCCCAGTCAGGCGCAGCCCAGCAGCAGCAGCAGCAGCAGCAGCAGCCGCTGCTGCAGCTGCTGTTGCTGCTCCTGCTGCAATAAAGCATGCGCTCACGGCTGCAGCTGGCGAAGTTTCTCTCCCTACTTCCTCTGAAATGCAAATAAATAATTAATGAGTGCAATTAAAATTCATTTCCGTTTTCCTCGGAGCTCTTGGAAGCCCGGGTGTACGTACACCTGAGCTCCGGCGTAGAGCCAGCGGCCATCCGGCGCCTCTGCGGGCTTTTTTGGACTTATTTATTGCAGTTTTTAATTAGTTTGGTTATTTGAATTAATTTAGGTTTTTAATGAACTTCGCGTGCGAAGTCGGGCTGCGAATTTTTGAGGTGTACGTACACTCGAGCCTGTGGCGAAGCGCGCAGCGGCGCGCGAGGAGAGCAGCGGCAGTTGAAGATGAATGATTAAATAAAACGTATATTTTGAATTAAAAATGGAAAGTAAAGAAAGCAGCAGCTTTTATTTGCTGCTGCAGCAGTTCTGGAGCTGCTGCATAGCGCCTCCTGCTGCTTGGGGCGCCGGCGACGGCTATTACCCTTATTGTTTTTCCATTTTGTTTCTTTCTCTTTCTGCTTTTCTTTGGTACCTTTTTGCTGCTTTAAAGGAGTTAGAAAAGCCCATTTTGCTGCTGATTCCGCAGCAGCAAGCAGCAGCAGTTCGCAGCCAGCTCAGGGGCTGCAGGGCCCTCGTCGCAGCGCACAAACCAGCAGCAGCAGCAGCAGCAGCAGCAGAAGATGTTGCAGCAGCAGCAGCAACCATTGCGGAGGAGGAACGCCTGGAGGTCAACTGCCCTGTCTGCAGCGCAGCAATCAAAGCAGCAGCAGCAGCAGCAGCAACAGCAGCAGAACCAGCAGCGCCGTCGTCCCGAGCCACCGCCTCAACGCGAAAACCAGCAGCAGCAGCAGCAGCAGCAGCAGCAGCAGAGTGTCCGGTTTTGAAGTCTGCTGCGCGAACTCTCTCAGCTTCCCGCAACAGATGCGTTGGCTTTTACCATTCTCTCCTCGTTTCTCTCTTGTCTCTTTTTTGCATTTTCTTCGACAAAAAAGTTTATTCAAATAAAATCCAAGGAACTTCCCTCCTCTCCACCACCATAGGTTAGTCCAAACGACCCAGGGGGCCCCCAGGGGCCCCCAGGGGCCCCCAGGGGGCCCCCAGGGGCCTCGGGGGGCCCCCAAGGGCCTCGGGGGGCCCCCAAGGGCCTCGGGGGGCCCCCAGGGGCCTCGGGGGGCCCCCAGGGGCCTGGGGGGACCCCGAGGAGCCTCGGGGAGCTCTTAGGGGGCCCCCCGGAGCCCTTGGAGGGGCCCCCTGGGGCGCCCTTGCTGGGCTGCTGTTGCTGCTGCTGCTGCTGCTGCTGCTGCTTGCATGCCGTTTGTTCGTCTCACCAGTATTGTAATTGTTGACCTAATTTTTGAATTAAAATAAATTTAATTACTTAATTTATTTTGCATTTAACTTTTCTTGCAGCGAAGCAAAGGGCTTCATTCGCAGTTCCGCTGAAGCCCTTTAACTCCGGAAACAGAAATAAATATAAATCCAATTTGAATCAAATTAAATTAATTAAATTAATTAAATTAATTGAATTGATTTGTTGTTTAATTCAGGACTGACAGCGGGAGGGTACTTCCTGTGGGACTTGTTCGTAGTGCTGCAGCAGTGGGGCCCCGAGGGGCCCCAGTGGCTGCTGCATGCACTGTTGTCCTTTTCGAGTGTATGTACACCCTACGTGTACCCCTCGGGGGCCCCCCTGAGCTTCTACACTTGCTGCTTACTTCTGTTCGAACTTAGTACCCCTTTTTGGACCCTAAGGTACTTCATTTTCAAGGGGGGGGGGGCCCCGGGGCCCCCAGGCCGCTGCATGCACGGGCTTTTCGTGCTAAGCTTCTGTGGGGCCCGCCTGGCCTACGGCTGCTGCTGCCTCTTTCCCGAGCTCTGGGGGGCCCTCGACGGGGGCCCCCTCGAGGGGCCCCTGGGGGCCCCCCGCAGGGCCCTCTACCGCGCCTCCATGCTGCTCTTCGGGGCCCTCCAGGTCCTCTGGCTGCTCAAGCTCCTCTGCTGCAGCCGCCGCCGCCGCAGCAGCAGCAGCAGCGCCAGCAGCAGCAGCAGCAGCAGCGCCAGCAGCAGCAGCAGCGCGAAAGTCAAACCTTAGGCCGCGGCCATTTAACATTTTAGTCGTAGCCAAATAACAACAACCCCACCCACTGACACGCAGACAAGGGGCCCCCCGGGGGGCCCCCTTGGGGGCCCCCCGGGGAGCCCTCGGGGGCCCTCAGCCGCCACAAAAGGCTGCTAGAAACTGCTGGGGGCCCCGGCAGGGGGGCCCCCTGCTGCTGCAGCAGCAGCAGCTCGTGCGCAGCTGTAAGCCCCGTGAGGCCCCCCCCCACTATCAGCACGCCTACCCGCAGGGGGCCCCCGGGGGGCTCCTGGGGGCCCTGCGCTGCACCAGCAGCAGCAGCAGCAGCAGCTGCTGCTGCTGCTGGTGCGGGCGGGGGAGGAGGCGAGGGGGCCCCCGCTGTGCTCAGGGCCCTGCGCTGCGCTGCTGCTGCTGCGGAGAGCCGCAGCGGGCGGGGCAGCAGCAGCGAAGAAGGAAGAAAAGAAATGACTCGGCGGCCCATGGCAGGGAGGCTGCAGCTCTGCCTGCCGCTCCCAGCTGTCTGTACATACACCCCAACTCTGGGATAAAATAATTTAAAAAAGAGAAAGAAAAAGAAGTTCAAGGGGAGGAGGCTGCGGGCGCTGCGGCTGCATGCGAGCCTGCAGCAGCCGCGAGGCGCCAGCTCGCGGCGAAAAAACGCCCCTAGTCTGCAAAAATGTATTAAATAATAAACTAAATAATAAATTAAATCTAAATATTCAAATCGTTTATTCAAAACGCGCGAAGGGGGGCCCACTGCGCGCGCCGCGCCTCCCGCCGCTGAGCGGCTGCAGTCCGCGGCGGCGGCGCTGGGGGGTGGAAGCGGAAGCTGGCGGCTTTTTGAGGAGCTAAAAAGGCTTTAAAAACCTTTATTTGCGCTTTTATTGGTGAAAAAGAATAAAATTTGTGAGTTGTGTCGGAGGTTACCGCAGCTTTCCGTTGCTTTCCGCAGTGTTGAACTCCCGGCGCGCGCCGGGTTCCGCGGGCGAAGAGCCGCACGGGAGCAGCAGCAAACTGCAGACTGCTGCAGCAAAATGGAAAAGAAATATATTTTGGCGTTGACAAAAGAACCAGTGGACCTTTCGGCCTTTCCAGAGGCCCGCGTGGGTCCTCCTGGTTCGCCGCCGCCGCCGTCCATTGGTCAAGTTGTACTGCCGCGTCTGGCGCGGCGTCTGTGCGAGGAGTTTCCGGAATTTGAAGTTCTTCCGGGCTGCAACAAAGAAGACTTCGAAAGCAAAATAGAAATGACGCAAAAGGTGCGCGTTAGAGCCTCTTTCGCTGCAGCTTTCCCGCTGCGCCGCTGCTTCGGTGTGCAGAGTGTCTGCGGTGTCTGTACACCCAAGATTCGCGCTGCGGTTTCCGGCCGCCGCGTCTCCTTCAAAGGCTCAGGCCACTTCTTTTGCAGAGTAGTTCATTTGTAGTGGGATGGTTGTTCATTTTGCGCGGCCTGCGCGTGAAAAGGACGCTGGTCCGCCAGGCGAGGGTTTAGGGTTTAGGGTTTAGGGTTTGCGGGCATGCGCTGGGCAGCAGGCCGAGGTCCTGGTGCTGCTCGACGCCCCCCCCGCGCTGCTGGAGGCCGTGGTCCCGCTGTGCCCGCGGCTGCAGTGGGTGCACAGCTGTTTGGCTGGAGTTGAGGGTTTGTGTGGGGCTTTGCAGCGGCTGCATGCGCAGGTGACCACTGGTCAGACCACTGGTCCCCCGCGCATGCAGCAGCAGCTGCTGGTCACCAACGCCCGCGGGGTCTTCTCCTCAGCCCTCAAGGAGTACGCCCTCGCAGCCATGCTGCACTTCGCGAAGCAAATCCCCCGGCTGCAGCAGCAGCAGCAAACTTGCTGCTGGGCCCCCTTCGTAATGGCCGAGCTCAGGGGCAGCACTGTGGGCTTCGTCGGCTACGGGGACATTGCCAAACAAATCGCCGGCGCATGCAAAGTCAGGGTTTAGGGTTTAGGGTTTAGGGTTTGGGGTTTAGGGTTTGGGGTGGTCCAGAGGGCCGCAAGGCCCCCACCAGCAACTGTTTGCTGCAGTTCACCTGCTTGAGGATTGCACCCAGTTGGGGAGCAGCAGCTGCCTGTGCTGCTGCTGCCGCTGCTGCTGCTGCTGCTGCTGGGTTTTGTTTGCTGCTGCTCCTTTTTTCGGGATTAGTGAGGATTTAAATGATTTAAATTCTTTTTCATTTTCAGTTTCTGGGCATGCGCTGCATCGCCTTGAGAAGAGATGCAACAAAGAAATGCGAACTGCTGGAAGCTGTTTATGAAGCTGGCAGCAAGGACGAGCTAGAGGTGCGTGCAGCAGCAGCAGCAGCAGCAGCAGCAGCGGCAGCGGCAGGAGTGCGTTTGCAGCAGCAGCGACAGCAGCGGCGGCGGCGAAAGGAAGTCCAGTTGCATCAGCAGCAGCAGCAGCAGTGCAAGAGAACTTTTAGCAGCAGCAGCAGCGGAAGTTAAACTGCTAGCAGCAGCAGCAGCAGCAGGTTTTCCATTAGCAGCAGCAGCACTCGCAGTAGAAAATGCCTCAGCAGCAGCAACAGAATCAGGATCACCACACAGCTTCAGCAGCAGCAGCCGCAGCAGCAGCAAACGCTCCACTAGTACTAGCAGCAACAGCAGCGGCAGCAGCAGCAGGAAGCAGCTGGGCCACTCTGTGGCGGTTTGGCTTCTGTTGGTTTTGCTGCTGCTGCTGCAGCAGCAAGAGCAGCAGAGAGGCTGGAGAATTGAATGGAACTGGAATTTAATTAATTAAAAGTGAACTTTGTTTGAATTAAATTAAAAGTGAAAAAGAAACACTTGTTTGAATTAAGTGGAAATTGAAAATGAAAGAGTTGCTGCTTGAAGGTGCTGCTGCGCACTCAGGTGTACAGACAGTCGGACTTCGTGGTGTGCACGCTGCCCGCCACCGCAGCAACTTGCTGCTGCATCACAAAAGCACATTTTGCTGCTATGAAGAAAACTGCTGTTTTCATTTCCCTCGGCAGGGGACAAGTCCTCGACGAGGAAGCTTTGCTGCAGGTGAGAGCAGCAGCAGCAGCAGCAGCAGCAGTGGTAGTGGCAGAGCTGCGGCAGCAGCAGCAGCAGCAGAGCTGCAGCAGCAGCAGCAGCAGCTGTGGTAGCAGCACGAGTTCACTAGCAGGAGAGCAGCAGCAGTTGACTAGCAGCAGAGCAGTGCAGCAGTGCACTAGCAGCAGCAGCAGTTGACCAGCAGCAGCAGCAGGAGAACCGCGAGCAGCAGCTTCCACAGCAGCAGCGGCAGCAGCAGCAGCAGCAGCAGCAGCAGCATGCGTGTGTGTCTCAGGCGCTGCGGAGCGGGTCAATTGGGGGCGCAGCACTGGATGTGTTTCAGCAAGAGCCTCTTGCTGCTGCTGCTGCTGTTTGGTCTTGTCCTAATTTGCTGCTGTCACCCCACAACGCAGACTGGCTCGAAAACTACAGCAGCAGCAGCAGCACGCGTGTCTTCTTAGAAAACCTCAAGTGCTTCTTGAGGGGCCCCCGGGGGCCCCAAGACATGAGCACTCCAGTGGACTGCAGCAGGGGCTACTGACTTCAGCAGCAGCAGCAGCAGCAGCTGCTGCTGCTGCTGCTGCAGCAGCGGAAGCAGCGGCTAGGATGCAATGACCCAGAGCAACGGCCGCGGGGTAGACCGGAACACAAGTGCATGCATGCAGTGCATGCATGCATGCATGCATTCATGCAGTGCATGCATGCATGCGTTGTGGGGCTGCATGCACGTCGCGCCGACTTGCATGCACCTGTGCATGCGGTGCATGCATGCAGCCGTGAGTTTGGTGATGAACGGGGCCTTTGCCTTTCGACTTTAAAGTGTTTTATTTGGATGTAGTGCTGCTGCTGCTGCTGCTGCACTTGCTGCTGCTGCTGCTGTAAAGGAGAACTGGAAGCGCAGTGGGGAAAAAGCAAAACTCAGATTGTTCATTTGAAATATATAAGACAAAGCTGCAGCGGCTGCAGCGGAAGTGCTGCATGCTGCTGCTGTTGCTACTGCTGTTATTGTGCTGCTGTTATTGTGCTGCTGCCGCTGCTGCTGCTGCTGCTAGTGTGGCGCTGCTGCCAATATCGTGCTGCTGCTCGATATTTTTAAACTCACTAGTACAGTTGCTAGTAATTGTTAAATGAGTAGTTCCCAAGTTATTTATCTACTCGATAATACCTGGAGAGCCCTGCAGGCCTCTCTGCAGCAACAGCAGCGGCTGCTGCAGCAGCTGCTGCTGCAGCAGCTGCTGCTGTTTTATTTGAGCTTTTGAGTCTATTAAGAAGCCGCAGAGCTGCTGCTGCTGCTGCTTGCTGCAGCTTCCGCTATGGGACTAGCGCGGCTTTGCGAATTGGGCTTTTTCGTCCAATTAAGAGAGATCTATTCTCTTCAATGAAACTATTTAAATAAAATAAATGAAATAATTAATTTAATTCAAAAGATCTTCTCTTCAAAACCCTTGTCCGGGAAGCGCTCGCGCATCGCTGCGGTGTACATACACCTGGCAGCCGTGAAGCCAAAACCCCGCAGCTTCTGGGAAGGCCGAGCTGCTCATTTTAATCGCCTTGCATGCACCTTTTGCTGCTTCCCAGCAGCAGCAGCAGCAGCAGCAGCAGCGGGAATGTATGAGGGCCCCAGGGCTGAGGCAGGCAGCTGCAGCGCGGCTAAGACAGGAGCTGCTGCTGCAGCAGGAGTGTGGGGTTGCTGCTGGATTGGGCTGTTTTTGCGGGATTTTTCCGCGAAATTGAATTTAAAATATAAACCAAATTCATTTTTGTCCTTTTTATTTCTCTAAATCTTCCAAAAGTCCTCTTTTTGCCCCCATGATACCCGCCCGCGCCGGGCAGCTGCTGCTGAGGGCCCCCCAGCCAGGGGGGCCCCCCAGCAGCCTTCCGCGCCGTCTCTTTGCTGTTTTCCATGACCCTTTTCTCTCGAACTATCCTCAGCAGCAAGAGGGGCCCCGAGAGGGCCGCCAGGGGCCCCCTGGGGAGGCCCCTGCGGCCCCTGCAGCAGCAGCAGCTGCAGCAGCAGCGACAGCAGCAGCCCCGAGCCCGCCGTACCCCGGGGCTGCCAAGTCCCTCTTCGACAACGCCGGGGGGGGCCCCCTGGGGGCCCCC
>NW_013541458.1:580289-581583 GCF_000499545.2 Eimeria tenella
CCCCGGGGCCCCCGGGGCCCCTCTGACGCCACCAGAACTCTGCTGCGTCTGTTTGCTGCAGACTGTTGAGCAGCACAACCATCTCCGTCTCCACAAAGGGCGCAGACACGTGCGCCAGCCCTGCAGCAGCAGCAGCAGCAGCAGCAGCAGGTCTAGCAGCAGCAGCAGCAGCAGCAGCAGCAGTGGTGGCGGCAGCAGCAGTAGAGGCGCGGTCATCAGCACAACAGCAATGCCAGGAAAAACAGCGGACGCTCAAACAACAAAAGGGGCACCAGGAGCAGTACCAACAGCAGCAGCAGCAGCAGCAGCAGCAGCAGATTTGTTTATTCTCAAGTGAGCTCAATTGCATTACCTGCGTTTTGAAGGGCCAAAAGAACAGTCCGCGGATCCTTTGCTCGAAGAGCACTGACGATATCTGAACGGAGACAGCAGCAGCAGCAGCAGCAGCAGCAGCAGCAGCAGCAGATAAGATCTGGCATCTTTGTGAATGGGAGCTGAGTGTCTGGTGTATGTACAGCTGGAGGGAAGCAGCAGCCTCACCGGGTGGAAGCGTGGCGGCTGCTGCTGCTGCTGCTGCTCCTTCTGCTGCTGCTGCTGCTCCTGCTGCTGCTGCATCGTCCACAGCAGGCTGCAGCAGCAGCAGCAGCTTCTCAGCGAGCTGCAGCGGCAGCTGCCGAGGGTCGCGGAGACTCAGCAGGTGCTGCCGCAGCAGCACTGCAGCAAAAGAGACAAATAAAATGTTTTTAAAAATAAAAATAAAAATAATAAATTAAAAATAATAAAAATAACAAAAATAATAAAAATAATAAAAACAAAGAGACAAAAGAAGGACAATTTAAGAAGCCGCTTCTTGGCAAACTATTCAGGAGCCAAAAAGAATTTTAGAAAAAGAAAAAAAGAACTCAAAAAAGAAATAAAAAAGAAAAATGAAATAAAAGAGATTAAAAGAGACAAAAGGGACATTTGTTTTATTTATTAGCTGCTGACCTTCGAGGTCCTGCGGCTGCAAGTTTGGTGTTGCTGCTTCTGCTGCTGCTGTTGCGTCTGTGCTGCTCTCATTGACCACATGCTCTGCTTTTGCTGCTGTTGCTGCTGCTGCTGCTTCTGCTGCTGCAGCAGGCTGCTGCTGCTGGCTCAGGATTTCAAACTCGTCTTCTGCTGCTGTAGAGGCACTAGAGGGTACAGAAGAGGGGGCCCTAAAACGGTACCAAGAGGGCCCCCCCGGGGGCCCCCCTAGGGGGCCCCCAGGGGGGCCCCCCGGGGGGGCCCCCCGGGGGGCCCCCTGGGGGGCCCC
>NW_013541458.1:581683-591064 GCF_000499545.2 Eimeria tenella
CAGCGAGGGGGGCCCCCAGGGGGTGCCCCTCTTCTTCACTGTCGCTGGGGGCCCCCAATAAAGGAGTTGTGTCTGACCAGGGGCCCCTTGTTGCTGTTTCTGGAACTGCAACAGCAGCAGAGTCTGCAGGCCACGGCGTAGCCCCTGTTGCTGCTGCTGCTGCTGCTGCTGCTGCTGCTGCTGCTGCTGCTGCTGCTGCAAAACAAAAGGGGAAATTATATAGAACAAGAAATGAAAATAAATAAAACAAAAACCGAAAATAAATAAAACAAAAAGGTAAATTAAATAAACAAAAAAGGGACATTAAATAAAACAAAGAATTAAATTTTAAAAAAATGAAATTGAAAGAAACAAATGGAGACAGTAAAAAGGCAAAGAAAAAAGAAAAATAAAAAAAAGGAGACACACGATAAATCGAAGAAAAAAATAAAAAAGAAATTAAAAAGAAATAAAAGCGAAGTAAAAGGGAAATAAAAAAGGAACAAAAAGTATAAAAAATAAAACAGTGAAAGGGGAAAAGGGAGACAAGAAGGAAACAATAAAACAACTAAAGAAAAAAGATAAAAAGAAATGGAAAAAAAACAAAAAAGAAACAAAAAAGAGACAAAAAAATAAAGAAAAAGGACAAAAATGGAGACAACCAAAGAGACAAAAGAGAAATGAAATGGAGATAAAAAGGAGACAAAAGAAGGGACAAAAAGGGGACAAAAAGGGGGGGAAAAGGGACAAAAGGGGACAAAAAAAAGGACAAAAATGGGATTAAAAAGAGACAAAAAAGAGACAAAAGAAGAGGTAAGGAGGAGACAGAAGAAGAGCTTAGAAGGAGACAAGAGCAGATACCGAAAGGAAACAAAAAAGAGACAAAAAAGAAGCAAAAAAGAGACAAAAAAGAGACAAAAAAGGGACAAAAAGCGACAAAAAAAACCAAAAAAGAGACAAAAAAGAGATAAGAAGGAGAAAAAAGAAGAGATAAACGGAGACAAAAGAAGATACCGAAAGGAAACAAAAACGAAACAAAAGGGAGACAAAAAGGAGACAAAAGGGGACAAAAAGGGACAAAAAAAGCCAAAAAAAGGCACAAAACGGATAAAAAAGAGACAAAAGGGACAAGAAAATGAAATGCAAAAAAAGGGAAAAGAAATAAAACGAGACACTTCACTCACCGATAAGGGCCCGAGGCCGAAAACCGCGAAAGAACTTCCGAGTCTCCATTTTTTAAAGAGACAAAAAGAGACAAAAAAGAGACAAAAAGAGACAAAAGAAGAGACTAAAAGAGACCAAAATAGAGGCAACAAGGGGCAAATAAAAGGCCAAACAGGGGCTAATAGAGAGCCAAAAAAGGGACAAAAAAGAGACAAAAAGAGACAAAAAGAGACAAAAAGAAAGTGAGAGAAAGAGACGCAGTGGAGGCCTTAGGCAAATTTGGAGGAAATGGGAGAGACAGCGGAAAGTGGCTTTTGCATTTGGAAGGCCTTTTCGAGGCGGAGGGCGGGGCTGGCGAGAAGAGGGACGAAAAGAGACAAAAGAGACCCCAAAGAGACGAAAAAGAAAGCCAAAAGAGACAATAAAGAGGTGAAGGAGATGCGGGGCATCACGCGGTGTCTGTACAACCGGAAAAAGGCGAAAATTTGGCGTTTTTCCGTTTTCTATTTTTCGCCGAAACGCGAGGCGAGGCGCTGCGGTGTACGTACACCCCAGCAGACCGCTGGTCCGGCCGGCGACTCTTCAAATTTTCGCCGCCGGAAAGGCTCGAGCATTTCCAAATGGAAATAAAAAAGAAAAAATAAAGTATTTAAAGAAGAAAAACGAAAAAAAGTGGCGAGAAGGCGCGGCGGGCGAGGCGCAGCAGCAGCGGCGGCTGCGGTGTACAGACACCGCAGCAACCGGCGGGCGCCTTCCCTAAACGGATCTTCTTCTTCTTCTTCACTATTTATTTCCATTTGTTGAATTTATTAAATCTATTATTCTTTTTTTTGCAAAGTTTTCTTGTTTTAGTGTGCCGCGCCTCTTTTCCAGCTGTACAGACACCCCAGAGCTGCAGATACACCCCAGGCCCACCCGCGCCGCCGACAAGCGCCAGCGAGGGACTAGGGTTTAGGGTTTAGGGTTTTGCAACCAGGGTCAAGGGTTTAGGGTTTGCAGGTCGTTCGGGCTTTTTCTTTTCATTTATTTTTATTTTTCAGCCAAAGAGAAACTCCTGAAGTGCTGCTGCAGCTTTACTTCAGCTGTACAGACCCCCCAAGGTCCACCGGACCTGCAGCAAGACCCGACGCAACCAGAAGCAGCAAAAGCTGAAATTAATTAATTAATTAATTTAAATAAATAAATTTAATCAAACAAATTTTATTAAATGCCTTTAATTAAATAATACAGACGAGCGGCAAGATCCTGCTGCTGCCTTCGTTGCTTCTGTTCCTGTTGCGTTTCTGCAGCTTAGAAGCCGATCTTGCTGCTCGAAGCAATCCTGCTGCTGCTGCTGCTGCTGCTGCTGCGAGCTTCTGCTGCTGAAGCGAAAGACGAGCCCTCAAGTAGATGCCAGCCTTGCGCCATGCAAACCCTAAACCCTAAACCCTAAACCCTAGTGCCCAAACCCTTAAACCTAGGTAGCGTGCCTTCTTTTGCCTGAGACTCTCGTGATCTGCAGCAGCAGCAGCAGCAGCAGCTCCTGCTGCTGCTGCTGCAGCTGCAGCAGCAGCAGCTAAAGGCTGCCCAAGGCGTCTCTCTAGGCAGCTAGCTAGAGAGCTAGCCACAGCAGCTCACCAGAGTATGGGATATCAAGCGAATTTGCTGCAGCCCCTTGAGCTACTTCTGCTGCTGCTGCTGCTGCTGCTGCCGCATGAAGTCTAGCAAGGCCATTTTTTAATATTTTAATTTTATTTTATTTATTTACTTTTTATTTTTTTTTAAAGTGACCCAGTGGCTGTGTTGAAAAAACTGAAAGCAAACAGAGAACTCCACAGCTCCAGCTAGCTGTGGCTAGCTGCTATATGGCTGTAGCTAGCTGTGGCTAGCTGTATCTAGCTGTGGCTAGCTGTAGCTAGCTGCGGCAAAATTGTAACTAGCTATAGCAAAGCCGTGGCTAGCGGTAGCAAGACTGTAGCTAGCTGTAGCAGGCGTGACTGTGCTTGGCTAGCTACAGCTAGCCGCAGCTAGCTGCTAGCTAGTTGTAGCTAGCTGCTAGCTAGTTGTAGCTAGCTGCTAGCTAGCTGCTAGCTAGCTGCTAGCTAGCTGCAGCTAGCTGTAGCTAGCTGTAGCTAGCTGCGAGCTAGTTATTGCGTTTTTTAGATCTCTGGGTTTAATGACTCGCATGCAGCTATTTATGGCTAGCTGCAGCTACTCATGGCTAGCTGCAGCTGCTCATGGCTAGCTGCAGCTGCTGCTACTTATGGCTAGCTGCTGCTTCTTGTGGCTAGCTGCTGCTGCTCGTGGCTAGCTGTTGCTTCTTGCTGCTAGCTGCTGCTTCTTGTTGCTAGCTACCGCTTCTCGTTTCTGGCTGCTGCTGCTTGTGGCTAGCTGCAGCAATAAACGGCTAGCTGCAGCAATTAGTGGCTAGCTGCGGCCACTTATGGCTAACTGCAGCAGCTTCTGGCTAGCCGCAGCAGGTGTTGCTGGCTGCAGCAATTTAGCTCCAGCTGCAGTAGCTCATGGCTACTGCTAGCTAGCTAGCTTTCGCTAGCTAGCTAGCTAGCTAGCTGGATAGCTAGCTGTTGCTGTCGGTGGCTAGCTCTGGCTCTGCATGGCGCGAAGCCACCAGTCGTGGCTAGTTGCAGCTCCTTGCAGCTAGCTGGCCGTAGCTAACTAGGGTTTAGCGTGTAGGGTGTAGGGTTTAGGGTTTAGGGTTCGGGCTTTAGGGTTTAGGGTTTAGGGTTTAGGGTTTAGGGTTTAGGGTTAAGAGTGTCCGTGGCTCTTCGGCGCTCTCATCCTGTAGGAGCAGATCTACCTGCACTGTTTGAAATAAATCAAAAGTTTGATTTTAACATTTAAATTTAAACATTTAAATTTAAATATTTAAATTTAAATATTCAAATCTAAATTTTAAATTTAAATATTTATTTCCAAATGTTTGCTTCACCCCCCCTTCCCCAGTGACCTTCAGGTGTACATACACCTCAAACCAAACGCATGCATTCAAAAACTTTCCTTTTGCTGCTTTTATAACTCCAAGGGTACAGGGGCCCCCCCAGGGTCCCCCAAGGGGGCCCCCGAGGGCCCCTACGGGGCCCCCTTGGGGTCCCTCCTGGGGGCCCCCGGGGGGTCCCCTGGGGGCCCCCTGGGGCCCCCTGGGGGCCCCAGGGGCCCCCTTCTGTCGGCGCAGGTCTGGGGGCCCCCCTGTCCCCCTTGGTGGTATTTTTGGGTTTTTTTTTGTTTAAAAAGACGAAATTAAATAAAATTTTTGCTAAATTAAACTAATTTTGCTGCTGCTTCTCTGGGGCCCCACACCCCCGCCACCATGGCGCTTTATACTGTCATTTTGCCCACTTATAATGAAAAAGAAAACTTGCCACTTATCACTTTCCTCCTCTGCGACGTCTTCGACAAAGCGTAAGCCTTCTGAGGGGCCCCCAGGGGCCCCCAGGGACCCCCGGGGCCCCCCCGGGGCCCCCTGCGGGCCCCCTGGGGGCCCCTGGAGGCCCCCAGGGGGCCCCCGAGGGCCCCCCTAGAGCTTCTGGAGGCCCCCGAAGGGACCCTGGGGACCCATGGGGGCCCCCGAGGGCCTTCTGGGGGCCTTTGGGGGGCCCTGAGAACCCTTGGGGGCCGCAGGGCGCCCCCTGGGGGCCCCCAGGGGGCCCCCAGGAGGCCCCCAGGAGGCCCCCGGGGGTCCCCAGGGGGCTCCCAGGGGGCCCCCAGGGGGCCCCGAGGGGCCCTTGGGGGCGCCGGGGGCCCCTGGGAACTGGAGGGCCTTTTGTCGTGGGGGGCCCCCAGGGCATCTTTAGAACTCTGGGGTGCTTGGAATGCAGTGCTGAAGGGCCAGAGGGAGTTGTTTAGGGTTTAGGGTTTAGGGTTTAGGGTTTAGGGTTTAGGGCCTGGGATTTGTTGCTTAGTGTTTATCGTGTGTATTCTGGTATCTTGAGCTTGGGGTTTATTGTTAAGGGTTTAGGGTTTAGGGTTTATTGTCAAGGGCTCACTGTTTATTGATAAGCGTTTATTGTTAACGGCTCAGGGTTTAGGGTTTAGCGTTTAGGGTTTAGGGTTTAGGGTTTAGGGTTTAGGGTTTAGGGTTTGCAGGGGTTTGGACTTTGAGTTGTTGGTGGTGGACGACAACAGCCCCGATGGAACAGCAGCAGAATTTGTTTTGCTGCAGCAGCTCCTCAAACCCCACAAACTTGTCGGAAAAGTTTTATTTAATTTATTTATTTATTTGTTTATTTATTTATTTTATTTGTTTGTTTATTTCTTTGTTTTATTATCTATTTATTTATTTTGTTTATTTTATTTGTTTATTTGTTTTATTTGTTTTATTATTTTATTTATTTTCCTTACCCTTTATTTGTTTTATTTATTTATTTTGTTCATCTATTTTATCTTATTTGTTTCATTTTATTTACTTTAATTGATTTATTTTATTTTATTTCTTTTATCTATTTCTTTTTATTTATTTTGTTTTATGTGTTTTGTTTTGTTTGCTTAATTTATTTTTTTACTTTTATTTTATTTTTTTTTGCTTCATTACTTATCTCATTTTAATTTCTTTTTATTTTTTATTTTATCTTTGTTTACTACTTTTAATTTCTTTCTGTTTTCAATTGTATTTCTATTATATTTCTTTTATTTCTCTTCCTTCTATTTCTGTTTTTAATTTCTTTTTATTTTTTTTCTTTTTCTTTTTTATTCTTTTAATTCCTGTTCTTTCTCTTTCATCTTTTCTGTTTTCATCCTTTTAATTTTTCCTTTTTTTTCATTTTTTTCTTTTCTTTTTTTGCTTTTTGGTCTCCTCTTTAATTTCGTTTTATTTCATTTATTTTTTAATTTAATTTTTGTTCTTTTTAATATCTCTGTAATTTGCTTTTCAATTTATTTTTAAAAGAGAATTAACAAGTATTAAAAAGAATTAAAGAGGACTAAAAAGAATAAAAAATAATTGAAAAAAGTAAAAAGAACTAAAGGGAATCGAAAAGAAATTAAAAAAAAGAAAATAAATAAAAGGAAGTAAAAAAACACTGCAGCAGCAAATTGTTTTGCTGCTGCTGTTTGCTTTTTGCTGCAGCGGCTGCTGCAGCGCCCAGGAAAATTGGGACTTGGTAAGAAACCCTAAACCCTAAACCCTAAACGCTAAACCCTAATTAATAAACCCTAAGCAGTGAACCCTAGACCCCAAATAATGTGCACTAAACCCTTAACCTGAACCTAACGCCAAACCCTAAACCCTAAACCCTAAACAATAAAAATAGAGACTAAACCCTAAACAATAAACCCCATGCCCTAAAAAATCAAGCCTAAACCCTAAACCCTAAACCCTAAGCCCCTTGGCGTTAATTCGTCCGGGGACAGCACTATCTCTTTCTCTCCTCCTAAACCCTTTTTCGCTGTTTAAGACCCTTTTTTGTGGTTCAAAACCCTTTTTTGTGGTTTAAAACCCTTTTTTGTGGTTTAAAACCCTTTCTTGTTGTTTAAGACCCTTTTTTGTGGTTTAAAATCGTTTTTGTCGTTTAAAACCTTTTTTGTTTTTTAAAACCCTTTTTTGTCGTTAAAAGCCCATTTTTGTTGTACAAACCATATCTTTCTTTTACAAACCCTTTCTTGTGGTGTAAAACCCTTTTTCGTGGTTTAAAACCCTTTTTTGTGGTTTAAAACCCTTTCTTTTTCAAAGGTTCTGCCTACATTGAGGGCCTCAAAAAAGCTTCTGGAGATTTCGTCATTTTGATGGACGCAGACTTTTCCCACCACGTGAGCGCGGGGTGTACGTACACCTCAACTGCTGCTGCTGCTGCTGCTGCTGCTGCTGCTGCTGCAGTTGCTGCTGCGGCTGCTGCTGCTGCTGCGCTATAGTCAGTGCCACGAGAAGGCGATCAGTGAATTAACGAATTAATTAAAAGGCTTTATTTTTAATTATTTAATTAAATCAAATTTATTAATTAGTTAGCTTTAAAATGAATTTTTAATTCAAATTAATTAATTAATTAATTTTAAAATTAATTATTAATTCAAATTAATTAATTAAATAATTCAAAATTATTCATTTAACTCCTGCAAGTCCCCAAGCTTCCGGCTGCCTCTCTTTTGTTTTCTTTTTATTTTATTTTTTGTTACTTTTTTATTTTTATATTTTCTTTATTTTTTATTTTTATATTTTTTTGTTTCTATTATTTCTTTTATTTCTTTTATTCCTTTTATTTCGTTTTGTTCTCTTTGTTTCTTTTTTGTTTCTTTTTCCTCTTATTTACTTTTTTGTCCTTTTTAATTTCCTTTTTATATTTTTTTTTCTTTTTTATATTTTTATTTTTTAATGCTTTTCTTTATTGCCTTTCAATCTCCTTTTATTTGCCTTTTTGTTTTCATTTTATTTCTCTTTTGTTTCTTTTATTTCTCTTTTTCATTTTTTTTAATCCTTTTTTGTTTTCTTCTTTGCAGCCAAAGTTTATTCCAGAGTTTATCAAGTGAGCAGCAGCAGCAGCAACAGCAGCAGCAGCAACAGCAGCAGCAGCAACAGCACCAGCAGCAGTAATAGCAGCAGGAGTAGCAGCAGCAGCAGCAGCAGCAGCAGCAGCAGAGGTTCAAGTCCGCAGATTTCTTTCTCCTCTTTTGTCTCCTTTTATTTCCTTTTTCTCTATTTGTCTCCTTCTATCTCTTTTTGTTTTTTAAATTTCCTTTTATTCCTTTTTATTTCTTTTTTATTTTTTAATTTTATTTCTTTTTACTTCTTTTTATTCCTTTTAAAACAGAAAACAAAAAGAAGGAAATTATGATATTGTCTCCGGCTCCCGCTACATCAAAGGTGTCAATACACCCCAGCAGCAGCAGCAACAGCAGCAGCAGCAGCAGCAGCAGCAGCAAGAGACGCAGTAGCAGTAGTGACACAGCAACAACGACACTTGCAGCAACGACTGAAGCAGCAGCAGCAGCAGCAGCAGCAGTAGCAGCAGCAGCAGCAGCAGTAGCAGTAGCAGCAGCAGCAGATCGTAGTTCATTTGCTGCTGCTGCTGCTGCTGCTGCAGGGGGTGGAGTTCACGGCTGGAATTTGCGGCGAAAGGCAATAAGCCGAGGGGCAAACTTTTTGGGTATTTTGAAGAATTAATTTTTTTTAGTTTTTATTTTTTGTTTTTATTTTTATTTCTTTTTTATTCTTTTTAATTCTTTTTATTTCCTTTTATTTCTTTTTATTTCTTTTTATTTCTTTTTCATTTTTTAATTTCTTTTTAATCATTTTAATCCTTTTAATCTCCTTTTTAATATTCTTTTTTGTCTCCTTTTTGTCTTCTTTTTTATCTCCTTTTTTATCTCTTTTTCTCCTTTTGTCTTTTTGTTTTTATTTTTTTATTTTTTAATTTTAATTTTTTGTCATTTTTTAAATCTCTTCTTTTTCTTCTTTTGTGTTTTTTCTTTTTTATTTTTTCTTCCTTTTGCCTCATTTTAATTTCTTCTTGATTTTGTTTTAATTTCTTTTTAATCACTTTTTAATTTCTCTTTAATCTTCTTTTAATTTCCTTTCTGTCTCCTTTTTGTTTCTTTTTAATTGCTTGTTTGTCTCCTTTCTAATCTCTTTTTGTTTTTTATTTTTTACTTTTTATTTTTTATTTTTCCTCTTTTCTTTTTCTCCTCTGCGGTGTATATACACCTCATTCCTGCAAGCCACCAGCTAAAGAGAAACCATCTTATGCTGCTGCTGCTGCTGCTTCTGCTTCTGCTGCTGCTGCTGCTGCTTCTGCTGCTGCTGCTTCTGCTGCTGCTGCTGCTGCGCTTCCCTTCTCGGGTGTCTGTACAGCTCAGGTGCTGCTCAATCCTGGCGTCAGCGACCTCACAGGATCTTTTCGGTCAGCAGCAGCAGCAGCAGCAGCAGCAGCAGCAGCGGCAGCAGCAGCAGCAGCAGCGGCAGCAGCAGCAGTGAAGCTCGTAGCTTTTGTTCTTTTTTAATTTCTTTTTGTCTCCTTTTCTCTCCTTCTGCATTCGTCTTTTGAGTCTTTCGCCCCTGTCTCTTGTCTCCTTCAGCAGCAGCTGCAGCAGCAGCTGCTGCTGCAGCTGCTGCTGCAGCAGCAGCTGCTGCTCCTGCTGCTGCTGCTGCATGTCACTTGGCTGCGTCTCTTACGTGTGTCTCTTTTCTGTCCCCTTTTGCTTCCTTTCTTTAATTCGTTTTGTCTCTTTATTTTTTATTTTTTTATTTTTTAATTTTAATTCTTTTAATTCTTTTATTTCTTTCAATTCTTTTAATTTGTTTAATTTATTATA
>NW_013541459.1:0-19995 GCF_000499545.2 Eimeria tenella
AGGGGGCCCCCCCTGCAGCAGCAGGTAGGGGGGGCCCCTCCCCTTCTGCTGCGCTCGCGCGCTGCTGTCGCGCTGCTGCTGCCTCGGGGGGCCCCCGGGGCTCCGCAGTACCCTCCCAGGGCTGCACCGGGTTGGGGGCCCCAGAGCCCTGGGGGCCCCCCTGCTGCAGCCCCAGAGGCCGCGGGGGGCCCCCCGGCGCTGTCCTGGGACGGGGGCCCCCCGTGGGGGGCCCCCCGGGGGCACCCCCGGGGAGCCCCTCGGGGGGTCCCCGGGGGGCCCCCGCAGCGCAGTGTTTGGACTCTGCAGCATTTGGGAATAGACTGGAGTGGCAGAGTGGAGAGGGAAATGGGGGGCGCTGCTTGTCTGCTGCTGCTGCTGCATCTTCTTTGCCTGGAGGTGCTGCATGCATGCATTGAAGGAATTGAACTTGAGCAGCAGCAGGAAGCAAAGAAGCAGCAGCAGGAAGCAAAGAAGCAGCAGCAGGAAGCCAAGAGGCAGCAGCAGGAAGCAAAGCAGCAGCAGCAGGAAGCAAAGAAGCAGCAGCACCTGCAAGGCCGGCAGCAAGAAGCTGCTGCAGCGCTGCTGCTATGAAGGGCTCGCAGTTGCTGCCGAGCTTCTGGGCGAGGCGGCCGGCGTCCATTTCTTCTGTGGGTTTTGTTGAAGATTAAATTTGTTGAAAATACTTAAAAACATATTTTAAATATATTTTAAAATATATGTTTTTAAAGTATATTTGAAAAGATTTGTTGCATTCAAACAAAAGGCGCACCTGTGGCCAGCATGTAGGCCTTGACCTCTTCGACGATGCGCAGCACTGCACTCAGAGGTGAGACACTGCTGCTGCTGCTGCTGCAGCTGCTGCAGCAGCAGCAGCAAGGGCTATCAACTCACCAGCAGCTCGCCCGCCCTCCAGCGGCGGCAAGATCTGAGGAGGGTCCGCGAGGGACTGTATAGACAGCTCGAGGGAGTGGTGCTTGGTGTCGATCTGGAGCAGCAGCAGAGCAGCATGAGAGCAGGGGCTTTGCTGCAGTGCTGCTGCTGCAGCAGCAAAATGTACCTTTTCGCTTATTGCAGTGAAGGGCACGACGCCCCCGAAAGATATTTCGTCCAGCCGAGACACAAACCCCGCAGGGACGTAGTCTGCTGGGGCCTGCAGCGGGCGCCGTGTGTCAGCCGTGCTGCAGCAGCAGCAGCAGCAGCGCGAGCTGCTCACCTGCGTCTCGTTGAAGAGCAGCTGCGGAGCACAGAGTTTGCTGCTGCTGCTGCAGGGCTTGTGGGGTGGTGGACTTACTCGGAGAGAGACGTAGGCGTTGTCGGGCAGGGGGTCTAGCTGCTGCGTAATGGCGCAGAGGGACTGCAGCAGCTGCAGGGAAAGCTGCATGAAAGGTGGAGCAGCAGCAGCAAGCATTTGCGGGCCTTTACCGCTTCAGTTTGCCTCTTGGCTTCAGCCTTGGAGACCGGCTGGACCTCGCGACCTGCTGCTGCTGCTGCTGCTGCTGCTGCGTGGCTGCCGCTGAAAGCCACGGACACGTCCGGCTGCCGGCTGCCGTAGCCAAACGTGAACTGGTAAGACTCCAACAGCGCGTCTGTCTTCTCTTCGTGGATTCCGAGGAGAAGTTGTTCCAAACATTCCTAAAAAAGAAATTAGGAAGTGCCTTTCGCGTGTCAGTGAAAGCTACGCACTTTCTGCAGCGCGTCGTTCACGCCCGTGCGCAGCAGCCCAACAATAAATGCAGATTTCTTGTCTGCGGGCCGCAGCTGCACCAGCTTCAGGCCTTCGAACCACACGGAAGAGAAAGCTGCTTCTTCGAAGATATTCCGCAGGTACAGCACCGAAGAAACCCCCAGGGAAACTGTGTTTTTCAGTATTTGCAACGACTGCTGACGAGTCGTCACTTCCACGCGCGTCCGCGTGGCCACTTGCATCATTTTCGCGTTTCAAAAACTAAATCGGCCGTTTTCAATTCGCTTTCCAACTCCTTTCGAAACAAGATTGCACTGACACCAGTGCCGGCCGGCGACCACTGCCCGTGCTGCATAGACACCCGAAACCACAGGAAAGCGTCTGCAGAAAAAGGAAAAAACAGAAAATGCAGATTCAGGAATTGAGTTTATATGTTCCCCTAGTAATGCTGTACACAATTATGTGCAAGATCGGCACGGGGATTCCTGCAGCTTCGTTGGCAAGAGCAGAACTTGCAAAGCACCTCCGAGAAACGGAACTAGGGGATGAGGCGTCGAAAATTGCCTTTTCTGGTTTAAGTGATGTACACACGCAAATACAAGTCAATAAAGAGATTCCTGATGGTTCTGGCTGCGGATTTGGCAAAGAAACACAAAGGCGGCAGCTGATCCTGCAAAATTCAACTTCTGACTGCAGTCGCTGCGCAGCAGCTGGAAACAGAAAGTTCTGCAGCAAAAGTTTGAAATTAAGTCTGCGCAAGTCTTAGCAGCAAAAATAAAACTAGAAAGCTGGGGAATTGTCTGCAGATCGCCCCATTTTTGAACAAAGTTGCATTCTTGAACAGAATAATTCTTGAACGAAATGGCCCCAGGGGAGCTGCTGGGGAACTCTGGCCCCGCTAGCGCCGTTCGCAGCATCTGTCTTGGCCATTTCAATTTAATTAAGACACAACTTGCTGCAGGCTTCCTGCTGCAGTCCCCCCACTAGCAGCAGCTAGCTGCAGCTAGCTGCAGCTAGCCGTTTCTGCAGAATAGAACCCCCTAAAGAACAGCAGCAAACGGCAGTTTGCTGCGCGCTAAGGCCCGCAGCAGCTTCAGGGCTGCGCCTGGCGCTGCGGCAATTCAAATATGGGCTTTTCTGCTTCTCTTTGAGCAGCAGAAGCTCCCGAGAGAGCAGCAGCAATTGACTGGAGGCTCGTCAGCTTCTCCTGCAGCGTCTTTTGCTGCGCTGCTTGCGAAGACATCGCCTCCAGGAGAGAAACAATCTGCAGCAGCAGAAAGCAGCAGCAGCAGCAGCAGTGGCGTCTCACACCCTGCAGTGCGCGGGCAGCAGCTGAAGTGGGCGGCTGTGGCTGTCCCTCGCTGCTGCTGCTGCTGCTGCCGCCGCTTGCGTGTCTAACTGCCTCGCAGCCGGGCTGGGCGCAAACCCTCTTTTGGGGTTTGGCCGAGCTGCTGCTGCAGCGCTAGGGTTTAGGGTTTGGCTCACGCTGGCGAAGCGGACTTTGGCCTGGCTGAGGGCTTGAGTTACTTGGGGCAAATTGTCTGCTAGGGTTTTGCAAGGGGCCAGCTGCTGGTGTAGAGACAGCACAATCTTTTCTGGAAGGAATTCCGAAAAGTCTTCTTCGTCAAAAGTGCCTCTTTCCTCCTGCCACCGCTGCTGCTGCCGCTGCTGCTGCTCCTGCTGCTCCTGCTGCTGTTCCTGCTCGTCCAGGCAGCAGCGCACCACCGACAGCCGCGCCGACAGCTGCGACAGCGGCGAAGGATCTGCTGCCAGCGACAGCAGCTGGTGAAGCCGCGAAGCCAGCTCTGAGCCACAGCAGCAGCAGCTGCAGCAGCAACAGCAGCAAGTGTAGCAGAAGCAAGCCTGCAGCTATTCAGAAGTGCCCCAGCGGATGAAAGGCTGTGGTTGCTACGAGGCCCAAGGCTTCCTTGGTCACTGGCTGGCTATCTAGCCAGCTACCTAGCTAACTAGCTAGCTAGCTATTTAGCTGGCTAGCTAGCTGGCTAGCTAGCTGTCTAGCTGTTTGCCTAGATGGGGCTCACCAGCTAGAGTTGGGGCCTCCGAGTCTGCTTCCCACTGAGTCGCTAGGCGCAGCACTTCAGGCTCCTCCGTTCGGTTTGCTGCTGCAGCAGGAAGGCAGGCCTGCTCCAGCCCTGCAGCAGCAAGTGCATGCACGAAGCGACCGAAGAATGAGCTGCATGCATGCGCTGCTGCTGCTGCTGCCGCTGCTGCTGCTGAGAAGCAGGAGCACGGCGGTCGCTGCTTTGATTCGTGAAGGCGAAAAGCAACAGCAATAACGGTAGCAGCTCCGCAGCGCGACCACAGCAGCAGCAGCAGCAGCAGCAGCAGCATCGGACACAACAAGCCTACTTTTGAGTCTTTCTTCAAGCAGCAAGAGCCGCCGAGCAGCAGCTCCTTGAGCCGCCGCAGTCAAAGGCACCGCATCCTGCAGCAAACAGCACGCCAAAACCTTTTAATCCCTCAAGCGCAGCAAGCGACTCCCTAAACCCCAAACCCTAAACCCTAATTTGGGGTTTCGACGCACCAAAACCTCAATGGCGCTGCCGCTGCCGCCCCCTTTCTGCTGCTGCTGCACCGGAACTTGCAGGTGCTCCTGCACACACAAGCAGACACACGGGTGCAGGCATGGCCGCGTCTGCAGCAGCAGCAGCAGCTCGTGTTGCTGCAGCAGCAACAGCAGCAGCAGCATCGAGTGCAGCGGCAGACGCTTCCCAGCCACCTGCAGCAGCAGCAGCAGCAGCAGCAGCACCGAGTGCAGCAGCAGACGCTGCCCAGCCACCTGCAGCAGCAGCAGCAGCAGCGAGTGCAGCAGCAGACGCTGCCCAGCCACCTGCAGCAGCAACACACTTGAGCCTCTCTTGCCAAAGTGTCCATCTCCACACAAGAGGTGGGGCAGTATAAGGGCGCTAGGAGGCCCCCTGTGTCTGTGGGGTTCAGCAGGGAGGGCTGGCTCATGTCTTGCTGCTGCTGCTGCTGCTGCTGCTGCTGCGGCTGCTGCTGCTTGAACAGCACCTGTTGCAGCGCCGTGTCTGCTGCAACGCCCTCTCGCACTGTTGTTTCTGCTTCATGTGCTGCTTCTGAGTCCAATTGAAGGCAAAGACACAGACACAAGCACGCGAAGTCCCGCTGCAGTCGCTGCAGCACAAGTTCCTGCTGCTCAGCGCTGTGTCCGCAGCAGCTGCTGCTGCAGCGTGAGCAAGCTGCCACTGCAGCATCAGCTGCAGCAGCAGCAGCAGCAGCTTCCTAATGCTGAGCGTCCCGTGTGGGCCACTGACACGATCTTGTCTCGGCAGCAAACCGAAATAGAGAAATCAGCCGCTGCTGCATGCTCAAAGCTGCTGCTGCTTTGCTTTGGAAGCAATTTACCTGCCAGTGCTTCGTTAAGAGAAAGGACATAAGCAGCACCAGAAGAAGAGTCCCCGTGCTGCTGCTGTCTCTTTCGGGATTCGTCTGCGTGTGCACACAGACTCTCCTGCAGCAACAGCAGCCAGACCAGCAGCAACAGCAGCAGCAGCAGCAGCAGCGAAATACGCTCCAGTGGCATCCATACACTCTAGAGAAATGCTGCAGGACGTACCGCCATCCAGCATCTCAAGCAGCCCCAGCAGCAGCAGCAGCAGAGCCCCAGCAGCAGCACCCCAGCATCACCCCAGCAACACCCAAGCAGCGCCCCAGCACCACCCCAGCACCAGCAGCACGCCAGCAGCAGCCCCCCAGCAGCAGCAGCAGCAGCAGCAGCAGCAGCAGCAGCAGCAGCCTCACGAGGAGCTCGACGGCCTGCGGGACCTCGAGTCGGAGGCGGGCCAGTCTGCTGCGGGGCGACTCCTTCTTCTCCGTGGGGCCCCTCGTGTGCATGCGGTCGAACTTGGGGGGCCCCTGCAGCTGCCGCAGGTCGTCGTCTTGCCGCTGGTCCACTGCAGCAAGCCAGCCACTGCAGCAAGCCGGCTGCTGCAGCAAACGGCCCCTGCAGCGGCTGGCTAGCTAGCTAGCTGGCTAGCTCCTCGCTAGCTGCCAAATAGCTGGCGGCTAGCTAGCTGGTTGCTTGCTCGCTAGTTGCTAGCTAGCTTCTAGCTAGCTGCTAGCTATCTAACGGGCAACTAGCTGTCAGCTAGCTAGCTGCTAGCTAGCTAGCTGCTAGCTAGCTAGCTGCCTGCTCAGCTAGCTTGCAGCTAGCCATTGCTGTGTGCGTATTTCTGTCGGCTCAGAAAGTCCCTTTCTGAAGAGCAGCGAGCAGCGGCAGCAACTGCTGCGGGAACAGCAACATGAAGCAGCAACAGCAACAGCAACAGCAGCAACAGCAGCAGCAGCAGCAGCAGCAGCAGCAGCAAGTCGCCATACGTGAGAGCTGCGCCCCAGCGAAACGCTCAAAAGCCAAGTCAAGGTCGGGCGCTTCGAAAGAGACTTCCATCAGCAAGGCTTCGGATCCAGCGTCTGCGCAGCAGCAGCAGCAGCAGTAGGAGCAGCACGTGCAGCAGCAGCAGCAGGACCAGCAAATGCTCAGCCGCTGCGGCCGTGGCAACTGCAGCACCGGTGAGAGCCGCCCCAGTAACTTGAGCTCCAAGCGGCAGCAGTAGCAGCAGCAGCAGCAGCGACAACAGCAGCCACAGCTGCAGTAGCCACTGCAGCTGCAACTGCAGCAGCAACGGCATCAACAGCTGCAGCAGCAGCAACAACTGCAGCAGCACTCACCTATTGTTCCTGCATCGTAGCCAGCGCCGCGCGAAGGCTGCGGCGCTGGCGGCATGCCGGGGATTTCATAGACCTCGGGCTCGCTGGCCTGCCGCTGCTCCTGCTGCTGCTGCTGCTGCTGCTGCTGCTCTTGCTGCTGCTGCTGCTGCTCTCTTCTTTTGCTGACCTGCTCCTGCAGCTCCTCATATATGTCGCCCAAGAACGTCCGGTTCATCCCAGCGAGGGCATCCAGCGTCTATGCAGCGCAGTGAGGCAAAACAAACCCTAAACCCTAAACCCTAAACCCTAAACCCTAAAGGCTAAAGCGCCGCCCGCAGCCGCAGCTTGGCAACACACAAAACCCTTCGCACTGGAAGTGCAGCTCAGGACCGAGCCCCTAGAACTCTCCAGCTAGCTAGCTAGCTGGCTAGCTAGTTAGCCTGCTAGCTAGCCAGCTAGCCGGCTAGCCGGCTAGCCAGCTAGCCAGTTAACCAGCTAGCCAGATAGCCAGCTAGCCAACTTGTCCACTATCCAGCTAATCAGCTAGCCAGCTAGCCAGCCATTAGATGAGGCGTATCGTGCGCCCTTCGGGTGCAGGGCTCCAAGCCTGGGGATTAGGGTTTAGGGTTTAGGTTTAGGGTTTAGGGTTTAGACTTTCTGTTTACCTCTGAGGCCAAATGGTTGCCGCCCCGCGGCCGCAAAACCCGACGAAAAGATTGGCGCCTTTTGAACTGCCAGTCCTGGTGGCCGGGGGCGGCTGCGCTCAAACCCCAAACCCTAAACCCTAAACCCTAAACCCTAATTGCTAAACCCTAAATCCTAAACCCTAAACCCTCAGCGAGGCTCGAGACCTACGCGGGCGGTGCAGTGTGCCGGCAGCTTCCCGTATGTCGTGGACGAGTGCCTCAGGCATCTGCACAGCAGCAGCAGCAGCAGCAGCAGCAGCACAGCAGCAGCAACAGCAGCAGCAGCACGGCAGCAGCAGGACACCCTTTGCGCCTCGCGTCTGTCGCAGGATGCGACTATGGGCAAAGTGGAAAGCCAAAGTGTCGAAAATGGATTTGAATAAAACCCTAAAAGAGTGTAAAAGATTAAGAGTCTTTTTTCTTAAAAGTCCTTTTTGCTGCAGCAGCAAAACTCACTTCGTTCGAAAGGCTTTCTTCCTGGCTGCCTGAGAGGGCAAACTGGGCCCGCCGGCGCCCAAACCCGCTCAGCTCTGAACACAAACCCTAAACCCTAAACCCTAAACTATAAACCCTAGATCCTAAACGCTAGGCCTCAACTAACGCTAAACCCTAAACCCTATAGCCTACCCGCAAGCTGGCGCCAAACCCTGAACCCTAGGCTCTAAGCGCTAGCCACAAGTAGACCCTAAACCCTAAACCCTAAAGCCTAAACCCTAGGCCGTAGGCCCAAAAACCCCGCCCCGAACAGCCGCCAAGCCCAGACCCGCGAACCCCAAACCCTAAACCCTAAACCCTAAACCCTAGGCCTGACGGGAGTCGAGGAAGTCTCCCTCGTCGGGTTTCCAAAAGATCTCCGCGAGGCCTTCTTGGCCAGGCGCAACAGCAACTTCTGCAACAGAAAGAGAAGCAGAATGGCCAAAGAGAGAAGCGCTGAGGCGCGGGGAGGGGTTGCTGCTGCGCACGCTCTCCGCGCCGTCCCCCTGCTGCTGCTGCTGCTGCTGCTGCGGGCGGCGGGGGGAGTGCGCGGCGCCCGCTGCAGCAGCAGCAGCAACTGCTGCTGCTGCTGCTGAGGCCTGCGCAGACAGCGAGTCTTCCCGCTGCATCAGACGCAGACGGCCAGAGCCAGCCACCACCACGCCGAAGGGAGTTGTGCTGCTGCTACTGCTGCTTCTGCTGCTGCTGGCTTCCGCCCGCGCCCCCAAAGCCTTCATTTGCTCCGCCAAGCCGCTGCTGCTGCTGCGCAAACTCCAAGAGGAAAATCGCATTATGTCGCTGTCTCTTTTGCTGGGCCTCTTCCCCTCCCCTTGCTGCTGCGCGGCCCCGCTGGGCTGCCGCTGCGGCTCCTGCTGCTGCTGCTGCTGCTCCATGGACCCTTGCCCTTGGAGCTGCTGCGCCTCTTGCTGCTGCGCTGCCGCTGCTGCTAACCCTACGGGGCACTCTCCACCAGAGGGGCTGTTGCTGCCACCCCCAGACTCGTGGGTCCCCTCCGCAGGGGCCCCCTGAGGGGGCCCCTGAGGGGGGCCCCTCTTCTCTGCTTCGGGCATTGAAGCAACAGCTGCTGCTGCTGCTGCTGATGCTGGGGTAAGCCCTGGGCTGCTGGGGGCCGGTAAGGCCCAGTTTGTGCTCCTGTGTGGTCCGCGCTGCTGCTGCTGATGCTGCTGCTGCCGCTAGCGAGACAGCAGCAGGAGTTGCCGCCGCGGATTTCGGTCGTCCTCCCTCTGCCCAGACTACCACATCTCCCCCGCAGCTGCAGCAACGATTATACCTTCCCTATGTTGGGACTGCAGCAGCAGCAGCAGCAGCAGCAGCAGCAGCAGCTTGTTTGAGTCGTATCCCAGCGGAGGCCCTCGTTTGCTGCGCTGCTAGGCGAGAGGCTCCTCTGCTGTGTGCCTCTCCCTCAGTCCTTGAAATGAATTTATTTCTCGATTCCAATCTTCTATAAAGGGGAGAACGGACGGAGAGCAGCAGCAGCAGCCGGTGCTACAGCAGCTGGGGGCCCCGGCGCTGCGCCGAGCGGAACGTGACCAGTGGCTCTGCGAGGCCTGGGACTTCTCCGGGTTTCTTCTCGCTCTTTATTTATCATTTTAAATGTTTTCCATTTGCATTTGGCAGAGAAGTTTGCCCGCCGCCGTTGCTTGGGCTTGGTTTGCCTGCGCAGTGCGCTGCAGTCTTTGCTGCGGCGTTCACACTGCAGCATCTCCACACCATGCTTGCTAGTATCCTAAACCCTGTAAAGCACAATTTAATTGTTTTAATTCGATTAAATCCGAATATTATGAACTGCTGCAGCGAAATTATGAAGAAAATCGGCGACTTTGTTGCCTGGCCGCAGCATTTGATTCCCCTGCAGATGCCCAGGTACTGGTTTGGCCCACGGCCAGTTTAGGCTTGCTGCTGTTTCTGTTAAGCCCTTCAGCAACTGCTGCTGGTGTTGCTGCTGTTAGATGTAACTGCTGCGGCTAGTGCTGTAGGGTGCTGCTGCTGCCAGTGCATTTAGGTGTTGCTGCTGCTGGCTGCTGTTACTTGTTGCTAACTTGTTGCTGCCCCTGCAGCTGTTGCGTCTTGCTGCTGCTGCTGCTATTGCGTCTTGCTGCTGCTGCTGCTGCTATTTGGGCTTGCTGCTGCTGCTGCTGCTATTTGGGCTTGCTGCTGCTGCTGCTATTTCGGCTTGCTGCTGCTGCTGTTGCGGCTTGCAGCCGCTGTTGCGCCTGGTTGGTGCTGCTGTTGCGTCTGTTTACTGCTGGTTCTGCTGCGGAGCCCGCTGCCGTTAGCAACGACGAAGCTAGCAGCAGAAGAAGCCGCAGCTGCAGCAGCTCCTGCTGCAGCGAGAGCCCTAAAAGTATTTTCTGGGGGAATTCTTTACACCTCAGCCCAAAGGCTGCAGCGCCACAAATGGCCTGGCTGGCCAGGTAAGCCGCAGCAGCAGCAGCAGCAGTTAATGCTGCTGCTGCTGCAGCTGCTGCCTGGCTCAGAACCCCAGCGCCCTCGCTGCGGAGCAACCAGCAACTCCGGGGGTGCCAAGCCGGGCCGCTTGTGCAGCAGCAGCGCAGCAGAGAGCCTGCAGCAGCAGCAGCAGCAGTTGCAGCAGCAGCACACAAAAAGAAACGCAGCAAGTTCGGGGGCTGCAGGTTGCTGCTGCTGCTGCTTCTTCCTAAGTACGCTGATGCAGAGCCAGGAGCAGCAGAGCTGAGCTGCGCTCACACAAGTGCAGAACTGCACCCAGCAGGAACAGCAGCTACAGTAGCAGCAGCAGCGACAGCAGCAGCAACAACAACAGCAGCAGCAACAACAGCAGCAGCAGCAGCCACAGCCCCAAAGGGGGACCAGGTACTAAAGTAGCTAGCCAGAAAGCCCCAACCGGCTGTTGGCAAGCGCTGCTTCTGCCTCTGCTGCAGTACCTCTGGCTAGCCGGCTAGCAGGTTAGTTTGGCTAGCTGGCTAGCTGGTTAGTTTGGCTAGCTGGTTAGTTTGGCTAGCTGGCTAGTTTGGCTAGCTGGCCACTTTGGCTAGCTAGCTAGCTAGCTAGCTAACCAGCTAGCTAGCTAACTTGCGACCCGCAAAGTTCTCAGGCGGGGAGCCACTGTGGCCCAGATTTGCTGCGGCGGGCTGCAGTCAGGCATTACCGCAGCAGCAGCCACAGAGCTGCAGCAGCAGGATACAGAAGTAGCAGCAGCTCCTGCAGAAGTACCAGCAGCTAAAGAAGTAGCGGCAGTAGCAGCAGCACCTGAAGAGCTAGCAGCAGTAGCAACAGCAGCTGAAGAAGTAGCAGCAGCAGCAGCCAAAGCAGCGGCAGCAGCAGCAGCAGCAGCTTCTTACACAGACTAATAATTTAAATGTTCGGCTTCTACTGTCTTCCCCAAAATCTTTGCTGCGGGGCCCAGCAAAGACCCGGCGGCCCTAGGGCCGGGCGATACTGCAGCACAGGCCCTTTCCCCTGCTGTTTGCTGCCTGAGCAGCAGCAGCTAGCTGCTGCTGCTGCTGCTGCTGCTGGTACAAAACTTTGACGATTGGACTGCGATGCGCCGATTCAAAAGGCACGCCTCGCTCTAGCTGCCGGTGCATTAACTGCCGCAGCAGCAACTTGGGCTGCGGCGCCGGCAAGACGCTGCAGCAGCAGCAGCCAAGGCTGCAGCAGCAGCAGCAAAGAATGCAGCAGCAGCAGCCAAGGCTGCAGCAGCAGCAGCAAAAACTGCAGCAGCAGCAGCCGAGGCTGCAGCAGCAGCAGCCCCATCAGTTGAACAGTAGCCGTCAGTCCTTGTCGTTTCTGCCATGCTTGAAAACCCAGTCATTCCTGTAAAGAAGAGACTTGTCGAAGGACCAAGGCTTGCTGCTGCTGCTGCTGCTGCTGCTCCCTGCTTCTTTCCCGTGGCGGCCCTTTCGGTAACGGTCCTGTCTCTCCTGCTGCAGCTTCTTCCGCTGTTGCTGCTGCAGCTGCTGCTCCCTCTCCGCCTCCCTGCGCCGCTTCTTCACGAGCCGGTAGGCCTCTAACACCTGCTGCCGATAGGTGGGAGCAGCAGCTGCTGCTGCTGCTGCACCCTCCTGCTGCACTTCCGAAGCGGCCTTCCCTTCTGCAGCAAGAGCTGCTGCTGCTGCTTCCACCCTTGTGTTTGTCGCCCTAGCGCTGCAGAGACCAATCGCATGCAGAAAGCCACAAGCTGCTGATTCTCCAAGCAGCAGCAGCAGCAGAAGCAGCAGCAGCAGAGGCAACACTAGAAGAGGCAACAACAGCTGCTGCAGCAGCAGCTGCAGCACTGCCAAAGAAGGCACATGCAACAGAAGCTGCAGCAGGAGCAGCAGCAAAAGTTACTCAACAGCAAGAGCAGCACAAGCTGCTGCAGCAGCAAGAGCTGCCGCAGCAGCAAGTTGCTGCAGCAGACTGACCCGCTGGACTTGGCTTTGAGAGCTTCAAACTTTTGTTTGTAGGCTCGCAAGTCTGGAGGCCCATCAACCACATCATTCCACAGCATCAGCGGGGCTTTCTTCTCAGTCCCTGCTGCTGTTGCTGCTGCTGCTGTTGCTGCTGCTGCCTTTGCTGCTGCTCGTGTCGGCGCCGCGCCTGCTGGTGCTGCTGACCCCGCTGCTGCTGCTGCTGCTGCTGGTTCTACTTCACCCGCTTCCTGCGCAGCATCTTCCTTGCTTCGCTTCTTCTTGCCCCTGCAGCACAGCAGCAGCAACAGCCGCAGCAGCAGCAGCATCTTTGAACAAACGCACAGCAGCACAACCCCAACCCCAGGCAGCAACGTGCTTTCCTCAAGCTGCTGCTGCTCTTCTTCGACCTTACCCTGCTGCAGCCGTCGAGTGGTCTGATGACTTGGTGCTGCTTTTGGTTTGCTGCTTTTGCTGCTGCTGCTGCCTTTGCTGCTGCTGCTTTTGCTGCCGCTGCTTTTGCGGCTGCTCCTCTTGCTTTTGGTGCTTTTGCTCTTGCTGCTCTTGCTCGTGTTGCTCTTGCTCTTGCTGCTCTTGCTGCCGCTCTTGCTGCTGCTGCTCTTCCTGCTGCTGCTTCTGCTGCTGCTCCTGCAATCCTTTTCTCTGCTGCATCAGACGAAGCTTCCTCCGGATCCCTCTGGGAAGCTTCTCCGACTGCTGCTGCTGCTGCTGCTGCTGTTTCTGCTGCTGCAGCGTCTGCTGCTTGCGGGGTCTTCCCTGCTGCTTCTGCTGCTGCTGCTGCTGCTGCTGCTGCTGCTGCTGCTGCTTCTGCTGCTGCTGCCGGGGCTCAGCATTCTTCTTCATCTGGCTGCCCGTGGGGGGCAAGTTGTACTTCTTTCTCTCCTGCTGCTCATTCCGCAGCAAAACAGCAGCAGCAGTTAGCGAGCGGCCCCGGGGCTTCCTGCGGCCCCTGTGGACCTTCCAGCGCGAAGTCCGGCCCATGAGGCTCACTCGCGCAGCCGCTGCTGCTGCTACTGCTGTTGCTGCTGCTGCTGCTGCAGCTGCTTGCTGCCTTTGCTGCAGAACAGTCCGCGAAGGACTCAGCGGCGAGCTCGGAAGAGAGCCACGAAGACCCGTGGGCTAGCTCGGCCACAGGCGCGCTGCAGCTGCAGCCGTTTTCGCTGCTGCTGCCGCTGCTGCTGCTGCTGCTGCTGCTACATAATGGTGCAGCGGGCCTGCAGCGGGTCCACCAGCAAGTCGTCAGTGTCCACTTCGAGTCTGTCAAAAGAACCTTCTCGCCACTTCTCCACGTGGAAGGCCAAGTACTCTGCGTAGTGTGGGGAGTCGCTGCTTTCGACGAGGCAGCTGCTGCTGCTGCTGCTGCTGCTGCTGCTGCTCTGGCGGCGGCGCAGCGTCGCTGGGGCCGCCGCCGCCGCTGCTGCTGCTGCTGCTGAGGCCGCCGCTGCTGCTGCGCCCGCCAGGGCCAGCGCGCGTGACGGAAGAGATGACACAAAGTGCACTCGGCGGCTGCTCGGCGTGTCTGCTTCTGCTGCTGCTGCTGCTGCTGTTGCTGCTGTTGCCACGCCCGCAGCACGCGGCGGGTCTTTGCTGCCCAAAGACCGCGGCAGCAATGCAGAAATAATCACATCCAGCGCCCTGTGGCGCCGCTGCCTCTGCTGCTGCACGTCTCTGGCTTCGCTGCAGTACAGCTGGCTCTCCAGAAGCCGCTGCTGCTGCTGCTGCTGCTGCTGCTCCTTCTCCTGCTGCAGCGCGAAGCCAGCCGACGAAGGGCCGGAGTGAGGCTGCAAAGGGGTCCCCTCAGCAGCTGACGCGACGCACTCGGATTCGTCGCTCACTGAGGAGTTCTGCTGCAGCAGCTGCAGCTGCTGCTGCTGTTGCTGCTGCTGCTCCTGCTGCAGAGCGCCAAGGCAGGCGTCTACCCCTTCAACCGCACGGCCCCGTGCTGCCGCTGAGATCGACGCGGCCAGGCACAACGGGCACACAAAATTGAGGGAGAAGTCGCTGAACCACAGGCCGCTTCCCTGCTGCTGCTGCTGCTGCTGCTGCTGCCGGGGCCTGCTGTAGGGCCTCGAGTGGCAAGCGCGCCAGCCCGATATGCGGTGGCGCCGCTGAGGCCCTCTGCGGCTGCTGCTGCGGTTTCTGCTGCCAGCAGCAGGGCCAGACACCCGCTGGAAGTGTCTTCCTCGGGGCAAGCCCCCTGCTGCTGCAGTTGCTGCTGCTGCTGGCGAGCGCTGCCGGCGGCCCGAGTCGTGGAAGGGGCAGCGCCAGGGGAGAGGAGCAGCAAAGTCGATGTGCTGCTGCTGCTCCTGCTGCTGCTGACTCTCCTCGGGATGCAGATCCGGCTCGCTAGCGGCAGACTGGCCCGCCGAAGCCGCAAGGGACGCCAGTCGCTGCGGCACTGCTGCTGCTGTTGCTGCTGCTGCTCCCCCTGCTGCTAAGGCCGAATTCACGAGTCCGCTCAGGGCAGCGAACGCTGCTGTTCTGTACTCTGAGAGCGAGGGCGCGGTGCCGGCCTCCAAATATCCTTGCTGCTGCCTGCTGCTGCTGCTGCTGCCGCTGCCCGCGGCCGAGCCGCTGCACGGAATCGGCGAAAAGCAAGCGTCAGGGGGCCCAGTCGCTGCAGTAGTATCGCCCTGAGACTGGCCCACGCACTTCTTCATGTTGAACTCGGGGGCGCACTGGCGGTGCTGCTGCAGCTGCTGCTGCGGCGGCTGCGGCGGCAGCTGCTGCTGCGGCTGCTGCGGCTCTGCAGAGAATCTACCGAAGGATACAACTGCCACTTCAGGATGCTAACGCACAAATCGATAGCACGAGCTCCTTGGAATCCCCTCAAGGGTGCGGCTGAGCAGAGCCCCAACTGCACACGCAGCAGCAGCCACAGCAGCCGCTGCTGCTGCTGCTGCTCCTCTAGAAGGACGCGAAAACGGAGGCACAAAACAGCCCCTTACAAAAAGCTGGAGAGGCGTTTACCTCTTGAAGGCTTTGAAAAAAATTTTAAGTGATAGGCTCTGCACACACGCGCCGTTGAGGCAGAGCCCGTGATGGGGGAGCGCCTGCTGCTTCTGCTGCTGCGGCTGCTGCGGCTTCTGCCGCCGTAGCTTCCGCTGCTGCTGCAGTCAAAGGCTTCAAAATGGAGCTTTAAACTGTTCGTTTTGAAGGCTGGAATAAAGAAGTCGCCGGTTATGGCATTATCTTGCCTCCTTTGGGCACTGGGCGCTTCGCAGCGGAGCAGAGCACAGCAGCTGCATCACACAGCTTTAATACACCCTTAAAAAGTGAACACACACTTCGCTTCCTTCCCTGTTTTTAGTTCAAGAGAAAAGCTGACAAACTTCGGGCGGAGAGGCCCTGCAGCAAACCGCACTTGGCGCACCCACAGCCTCCTGCGCCCGTAGACAAGTCCTGCAGCTGCAAGGGCTGCCCAGGTGCTAGGGGCCGCTTAACAATGAAAGCTGTTTGAGGAACTGCATGCAAAAGGAGTGGTAGAGTTTATTAATATAAACTGTTTGAACTAAAGGTGGAAGTGTAGGGGAGCAGCCTCTGAAAGGGGCACGTCGGTGGCTCAGCCGGCACAGCGTTTCCCAAGTTAAAAGACCCCGAGTTGGGTTTAAATAAAGCATTTAAATTGTTTTCACGCTTGTCTCTACGCGTAGATGATGTCCCAAAGGGTTTCACCGAGTACGATCTGTCAGATTCTTCCGTTATTCTGCAAAACGCAGACAAGCATCCGCAACTATTTCCGTTTCTTAAGCCACTTCTGCTCCAATGTATCGCCTTTCAGAATAGTTGTGTACTTTTTAAAGTGGCTGGTTATGGATGCAATGGCTGCCAGAGGCATACTCTTGGAGGCGATTGCTGGAGGCGATTGCTGTACCAATTTATAGAGCGGACGGCCAGCTCTGCCTTTCCATAATGAACCAGCAAGTTGCTGTCGAGGCCTTTAACGTTTGTCTTCAAAAGCGCTTCAAGTAGATATAGTCACTTTAGTTAGTGAGCCGATCGGGAGGTGGCTTTGCTTTGAAACTTTTTGCTGCGTAGCCTTGAAGTATGTTTTGTGTTTTGTCGATTATGAGTAGATCGAGCTCTCGTTACGTTGGCTTTGTGTAGCCGGTTGAATGCAAAGCCCAAAGACCACTTGCTACACAGCACCTTATGCCGCCTTTTGTATCACAGGCTTGTGACCAAGAGCACCGACTGAGTTGTGAACAGTGGCTTTTGAGCAAATTGAATTGGCGGGCTCATAGGCCAGAAGAGCCTGTAAAGCAAATGCGCGCCTTTCCCAAGTTGAACTGGCCACCCATACTTGAGCTTGCTGCACTAACTGTGCTCGATGGCGTAGGATAGCACATGTTATCGGCAGCACTACAGCGTAGCCCAGAGACGGTCTTTTAAGCTATATAATTCAGAATATGTAGGTCGACCTGCACAGCAGAAATACTAAACTCTCAATGAAGTTGGTTCCTCAGTTGATAAAGTCTGGTGTGTACCGTGGTCAGGCCCAGGTGTTGGGGCTAGCAAGAGGCTCTGGAGCTGCAGTGCGCCGAACGCCAGTGCGCTCAGGAAGAACGTTGGAGGAAAACGGAAACGCAGAAGGAATGCAGATGCAACATTCGAAATGGGGGCTAATAAAGATCTTGTTTAAATCCTTTTTATAGGTCAAAAACGCCTTTAAGTGGTAGGCAACGAGGTCTCAAGTCCAGACTGAAAGAAGCATTTGGAAGTCCAGCTGAGCTAATCTCACAACACTTCATCGCCGCCAACCTATGTTAGCGTACATGGCAGGCTGGAGGAAGCCGAGCGTTTTGGCCTGGGAACATCACACGCACAATAACCTCTTTTGGATCTTTTGAATTTGGGGCAGTTCGCTGCCACTGACACTTTAAAGTGCTGTGGGGTCTCAGCAGTACTGCGAGCCACGCGTGTGTCGTTCTGCTTAGCTTACTGATGACCGGCAGCTAGGGGCTTAAAACCCGCATTTTACCTTAGGAAGGTTGTACGAAAAATAACATTTCGTACTTACGTGAAGAAATCGCATATGAACAAGTGTGTGTTTTGTTAAACGAACTAGGAAAGAAACTGCGACGGCCGGAGCTTCAGTACATTGAATTAACTGAAAAGGTCCTACTTCGTATTGCTTTACATTGGGAGAGAGCTCGGAAGGTCTTAGTTAGTTTTGTTCTTCATTTTATGCTTCGCTTTGAAGCGACGGCAAGCCATGTGTCTCTAGAGTTTCGGTAGCACGAAGATCTTGCAGGCTCTTCATCCGTAGGATTCGGACTGGGTGCGACAAGTGCAGGTTTCAGATGGAAATCGAGTAGCCAAGCACCTGACAATCGCAAAAGGTGGCGAATTTAGACGCAGTTACTCTGAAAACTTTTGTGACTGTTACGCTTTTCTCTATGCCTAAATGTGCAGATACGGATTCAAGTCCTCCTGCTTTGCAGCTGGCCAGCGGCTGATGCCAACCCTTAGCCTCGACTGTTCCCAAAAGGTTCTTGAAGGATAAAACCGGAATCCCCTTTCGTGCCTTTCTCTTCTTCGTTTATTGCAGAATTCATTCATGGCTATTTTTTTCAGGGCAGCTTTTTCTCGTTATTGTTAGCCCCTTACAACACTTGCCAAAACAAGCAGGAATATATTATTGTTTCTAATACAACGCTTTCTGAGGAAATCTTCCTGGCTTAACCACAAGGAGCCAGAATTGCATAATGGTGCGGACCCCCGAAGAGGTTTGAATTAAGCTAGCTTGGAAGCAATTGCGGCCAGTTAATCTTTGACAGAAACGTGGTTTTTCTAGTGTCCCTTGCGTCCAAAGAATCGAGAAACAGAGCCCTTTGCTTTTCTGGTTACACTGTCATTTTGTTTTCCTTGTTACACTATCACATTAGTCGGACACTCGTGATGAACACCTAAGCGGGGCTCTTCCTCAACGCAAACTTTCAATTAAGCTGCACCAGTACTATAACCTTTTGATGTCTATGACCTCTTTTCAATTAATCTGTATCCCGAACTTCACAAGATTCGTTCCAGTTGCGCGCTACTACATCTGTCATCAACTTTGGTGTCTCGCACTCAACTGATTGGTATCTTGCCCGTTATCTTGACAGCATGTTTCTAACCGAGTGCAACAAACAGTTCAACTCGGCTTTCTTTGGTTTCCAGCTTCATCAATAAGTTTTGCATGGCACGCGCACTTAGGCGCTATTCATATTCTAGTTCTCGTAGTATATGAAAGATTAATTAACCTGTAAGGTAAGCACTATGTGAAAATTATGTCTGCTGCAACCCTCTTTGTCCTCCTAAACGTGATATAAGCAGCTACGGGATACAGAAATTGTCTTTTCTGGCCTTTTGAATGATGAGGCACTCGAAGTGCCAATCAAACTGTACTCTGCAGCCTACAAGCCACTAACGCCAGGAAACAGAGTTGCAGGCTTTGGCGCTTTTGTGTGCAGCTGCGTTCCAGAGGGCCTCCTTATGTGTGTATTTTAATTTAGACAAGACTTAAAATGTATTTCCTAAAGCTAAATCATTTCATGAATGTCTTCTTGAGCACTTCGAACTCTGCACTGGTGCTGGTTGCTGCACTGCCTAGGCAGCAACTGCGGCAAATGGCCCTATTACCACTGGCCAGGAGCCATCAGCGTTCCTCAGGGAATTGAAACTTGCGAAAAAATAAACCAAAACAATAGACGCACCCAGAATTTGTTAGCAGAACTCCTATAGGCACATTCGGGGACTAAGAGGCTGCTACACACGGCAGCGAGGGAGGCGTGGGGGCCAACAGCCGCTTGACTCAGCGATCTAAGATATCTTTGCTGCGCAATTTTACCCGTTCTTACCTGTGAATATCGAAAAGAAGTAGAAAACCACGTTTCGACGCAGACAGAGTGCTACAGCCCCTCACATGCATGCCTGTAGTGCGTTAGGTGCCGGATCAAATAATTGGTGAATGGTCTGTTTTTTGCATTTAAAATGGCAATTGTTTCTTACTAATGCATTTGGTATTTCAGCAGATGAGGAGAACGGGGTGTTCTCCCCCCGGGGTTCCTGCGCCATGCACGCAGTCTCACCCAGCCCCAGCCGCTACTGCCTGTGCCTTGTTGCCACTAGGCTCGGGGAGCTTTCGTATTGCGTGACTATTTAAGCAGAATTCTTCGCTAAATCGCCAATTTTTCACTTTTTCCGTTTTCCTCTCCAAGTCCTAGACCCACTGTAGCGGCGGGCACCACGGCAGCCGCAGCACCTAACGCGGGCCGCGCATCCCTATAGGCCTAGACGGCGCTGTTTTCCTTCAGAGGGTTTTCTTCTGCAGTTCTGGGCAGTCCTTCTGGCCCAGTTTGCGTGCTGCTGCTGTTTGAGCAACAGCAACAGCAGCAGCTGCAGCCGCTGCAGCAGCTGCTGCTACCCTTATGGCCCTGGCTCCTCCCTCCCCTCTTTCTTCACTATGAGTGAATCCGACGGCCAGCAGCGCATGTCGCTGCTAGTAAGAAATCTCAGCTACCAAACGAGCCCCGAGGTATGGCTGCTGCAGCTTCCCTAGTCTGGGGCTTCCCCGGGGGCCCCCACTGCCTCTCCCGGGGCCCCCGGCTGCTGCTGCTGCTGCTGCAGCAGCGGCAGCAGCAGGAGCCCCTGCTGCTTTCTGTCTGCAAACGCTAACAAGTGCTTCGGGGCCCCCCGCTGGGCCCCGGGGGCCCGCGGGGCCCCCGGGGGCCCCCCTGGCCTTCTGCCTGGGCGGGCGTATCTGCGTCTCCCGCTTTCTCTGTGTCCGAGGCCATCATTTTGCTGCTTCCAGTGCCCGCTTTCTCTGCTGCTGCTGCTCTCCGTGTCTCTGGCTTTTGTCGCTGCCTCTCTGCTGCTTCAGCTGCCTCTTGACTCCCTGCAATTCCCTCTAACCCTCAATCTTCTCCACGCCAAACCCCTCTCTCTCCGTTCTGAACAAGTGCCTCCCAGCGAGCCCCCCTGGCTGCCCCTGCGGCCACCCTATATGTCTCTGCCCCCGGGGGCCCCGCAGGGCCGGCCCAGGGCCCCCCAGGGGGCCCCCGGGGGC
>NW_013541459.1:20095-24425 GCF_000499545.2 Eimeria tenella
CCCCCGAGGCCCCCCCGGGGCCGCCGAGAGGGCGCGGGGCCGCAGCCGGGTGTGGAGTGGCGGTGTGGGGCGCTGCAGGCCGTGCGGAGCGCGTTTGCTGTTCACGGGTCCGTGAAAGACGTGTACTTGCCGCTGGACTACCACAGCCGCATGCCGCGGGGCTTCGGCTTTGTGGAGTTTTGGCACAGAGAAGACGCGGAGAGGGCGCTGGAGAAGATGGACGGCTTCGAGCTGGACGGGAAGGCCATCGAGGTGGCCATCGCGAAGAAGGGGCGCTCCGCGCCGCAGCAAATGGTCAGCAGCAGCAGCAGCTGCTGCTGCTGCGGGGGCTGGCTGCTGGGGATGCTGCTGGGGGGGGGGGGTGTGCTGGGGCGGTGCTGGGCGGGGCCGCTTCCGCGGGAAGCGGCGGCGGCTCGTGCGCGCTGCTGCTGCTGCTGCTGCTGCTGCTGCTGCTGCTGCTGCTGGTAATGGTGCGGCGGTGGTTTGGCCGTGTGGTGGGTGCAGAAGCAGCGAGACGAAAGAGGCCGCCGCGAGGGCTCGCCGAGAGGCAGGCGCTACGAAGATGAGCGGCGCTACTCGAGGATGGACTCGCCGTAGGGTTTAGGGTTTAGGGTTTAGGGTTTAGGGTTTGCGCAGCCCGCGGCGGGGGCGCTACGGGAGTCGGGAGCGGCGCGACTACAGAGACCGCGGCTGGTGGGGCGCCTACGAGCGCAGAGACAGAGAAGACAGCTACGCCCACAGGGGCTCGCGCGACGAGTACAGGGACTCCCGCAGGCGCGGGCAAGTGCTGCTGCTGCTGCTGCTGCTGCTGCTGCTGCTGCTGCTGCTGCTGCTGCTGCTGCTGCTGCTGCTGCTGCTGCTGCTGCTGCTGCTGCTGCTGCTGATCATGATGGTGGTGGTGATGATGATGGTGATGGTGATGGTGATGATGCGTGGACTTCCGGGGATGCTGCTGCCGCTGATGCGTGGACTGCTGGGGGTGCTGCTGCTGCTGCTGCTGCTGCTTGTTTTGCTGCAGGAGGAGCCGCAGCCGCACGCGGAGCCGTTCGCCCCGGCGGTCTCCGTCTTACAGCGGGGACTCGCGTTAGACTGGATTTCTCTGCTGCTGCGCAGCAGCAGCAGTTTTGCTGCAGCGCAGTAGCCCTGTTGCTGCTGCGCAGTAGCACTTGCTGCTCTTTGAACTCAATAGCGAGGGCGCCGAGTGTACGCGCAGCCCTCTAGGCGCAAACTGCTGCAGGCCGTGGGGTGTACGTACACTTGGCGAGAGCTGTCCGGGGCTCTCTGGGTCCTGGGCTAAGACTTTCTAGGGGAGAGGGACTGTCTGCTGCAGCAGCAGCAGCAGGCCCTGCAGCAGCTGCAGCAGCTGCAGCTGCAGCAGGTCCTCCAGCGGGGCAGCAGCAGCAGCAGGTGCTGCTGCAGCGGCAGCAGCTGCGGCGATTGTTGTTGCGGCTGCTGCAGCGATTGCTGCATCTGCTGCTGCACCTGCTTTTGCATCTGCTGCTGCACCTGCTGCTGCAGCTGCTGCTGAGGCCACCTGACGCGGACGACGCGGAGGGGTATGCCGCCATGTGGAAATGAGGGTCAGGTGGCGGAAGCAAAGAGCGAGTGTAGGAAGCTGCTGCTGCTGCTGTTGCTGCTGCTGCTGTTGCTGCTGCGAGAACTGCAGCGCGGGTCGGCTGCTGCTGCACCTAGGCGGAGGGCGAAGGGCAGCAGCAGCAGCAGCAACACAACAGCTGCTGCAGGAGCGCCACTAGCAACAAGAGCCCCCGGAAGAGGGGCTTCTTCACTGCGTAGTTTTCTATGGACTAGAACGCCAGCTTTTAGAAGGGGAAACCAGCAGCAGCAGAAGCTGCCGCGCGGGAAGCAGCTGCTGCTGCTGCTGCTGCTGCATGTGGCTCCAGCGAAGCAGCAACTGTGACTGAAGAAAAGCTTTTGTTGGCGCGGGCTTGAAGATCGGGCCCAGCGAGCTGGCTAGCTAGGCAGCTAGCTAGGCAGCTAGCTAGGCAGCTAGCTAGGCAGCTAGCCACGAAACTGGCTGGCGACACGCGTGCAGCAAATGCTGCAGCTAGCTGTGGCCCGGTTTTGCTGCTTCTGTCAGCCACTTCTCTCTAGAACTTAATTTGTTTTTACTACCAACAAAGGGCTGCCGCAACATCGCAGCGCTCCTGTATCTTTAATAGCCAGCTAGCTAGCTGCTGCGTCTGGGGGGGCCCCGTGGGGTGTAAGTACACCTGAAGCTCCGCGGCCCTCAGGTGTACGTACACCCCACGGCCGCCTGCGGCACCGCCGCTCTTCAGGTGTACGTACACCCCAGTGAGTGTCAGCTCTAGGCCTCGGCGCGGCAGCTCTTTTGCATCATTTCCTGCAGCATATGCTGCAGCTGCAGCTTCGAATTGTAGTGACGAGGTAGCTTGGCTTCTGCTGCTGCTGCTGCTGCTATGAGGATGCGGGCTGCTGCAGCTCGGGTGGCTCCCAGGGCGCCCCTGGGCGTACGGGTTTGCTGCCTAGCTCCAAGGAGCTTGCCGCAGCGGGAGCGAGGAGTACCTACATTGCAGCACGGGGCAGCAGCTGACGCAGCAGCAGCTGCAGCAGCAGCAGCAGCAGACTGTGGAGGCCCCCCAGGCCCTCTCTGGCCACAGGAGCTGCGGGGGCCGCAACACGAGGCCCCTAGCGAAGTGGCCCAGTGGTATAGCGGCTGGGCGTGCAGCTTTTGTATAGCCAGTTGGCTGCAGCTGGGTCACTGCATTCCATGCTAGAGGGGGCCCCGAGGCAGTATTAAGCATGCATTTTAAACACAAAATAGACTCTGGCTGGGAAATAAAGAGAAGTGAAACAGTTAAAGAAAAATAAGTAATATGGTGCCCCTTAACTGCCCGCGTGGCCCCAGGAGGGCGCCGCTCCGTAAACTGGGTGTAGGTACACCTGGGAAGAGGGCCTCCTAGACCTCTAGGTGTTTTTCTAGGTTTGTTTATTAAAGTTTTTGTGAAATTTGCGCAGTCAAGTTTTCAAATTTTACTTCGAAGCTGCTTCGTCGTGTTTTGCTGCTCTGCGCTGCACACCGGCGTTTGAGGCGGCTGCGGTGTACAGACACCCCAATTAGCAGCCGCCATTTCCCGAGCTTTCGAGCTGCATCCAGATTCATTTTTTTGCAGCAAATTCATAATTTTTAGTTTTGGAACTTCAAATCACAACGCTGGCCACTCTGCAGGGCTGGGGGGCCCCCAACTTGCAGGGGCCCCTAGCCAAAAGGGTTCTGGGAGCACACAGCCGAGGGCCCCCCGGCAGCCCGGGGAAATTCGTTGGCTGATGACTCGAAGGACTATCTGGCCGGCGAAGCAGGCCTTCTAAGAGGTAAAAGCAGCAACAGCAGCATCAGCATCAGCAGCAGCAGCAGCAGCAAGACCTGCCGCAAAAGCGGCTCAGCAGCAGCAACCCACTGCAGAAGGAACTGCAGCAGCAGCAGCAGCAGCAGCAAGAACAGCAAGCGCTGCCTGTCCCCAGCGGCGGCGTCAGGGGTCCTCGCTGCCCGCAGCAGCACCCAGCAGCCGAGCAGCAAGAACCAACTCGTCACCCGCAGCAGCAGCAGCAGAAGCAGCAGCAGCAGCAGCAGCAGAAGCAGCAGCAGCAGCAACAGCAGCAGAAGTAGCAGCAGCAGCAACAGCAGCAGCATCAGCAACAGCAGCAGCAGCAGCAGCAATGGCTGCTTCTTTGGCGTTTCGGGACTTGAGTCCCCTCTTTTTTCGCTTCAAGGCCCAAATAAAAGAAAAGAAACTTCGCTTCACAAAGCCCAGCGTTTGCCTTCCCAGCCCCACCAGCAGAGCAGCAACGCGTAAGCTGGGCCCCTGCGCCTAGGGTTTAGGGTTTAGGGTTTGGTGTTTGGGGTTTAGGGTTTAGGGTTTAGGGTTTGCGGCGCGGCGCCTGCAGGCCAACAGCGCCTCCTCTCCTTCCAAGCAGATGATGAAGAGCTGGGGGTCCCAAGCCATCGGCTGCCTCCCCGCTGGGTGCGTGCAATCCTTTTCAGTTCGCTAGGGTTTAGGGTTTAGGGTTTAGGGTTTAGGGTTTAGGGTTTAGGGTTTAGGGTTTGGCATCCAAGTGGAGCTTGAGGGTTTGGGCCGCTGCGGCTGCAGGTGGACGCGCTCGAGGAGCTGCACGATGACATAGCGCATCTCAAGGAAAGAAGTGCGCTGCTGCTGCTGCTGCTTCTGCTGCTGTTGCTGCTGCTGCTGCTGCTGCTGCTGCTGGTTGGGGGGGCCTGGAGGGCCGCACTGTGCCGGCTGCTGCGGGCGGGCAGCGGGCGGAGCAACGGAGGGTTTAGGGTTTAGGGTTTAGG